>NC_056736.1:505143907-505443907 GCF_019279795.1 Protopterus annectens
AGAGCGAAAACGTCCTCAGTAGTCTAATCAAGCAAATCAGGGGAACAGTCAAGTCTTTAAGAAGTGCAAATTTTGAGGCAGAAATTGCCTCCCAAACTAAGAATAACCATAAGGCATTTTTCAGTTACTTCTATAATCTTAAGGTCAACACTCATCAATGTACGGAATTGGTTGCTGGTGGCATCAACTATATGCTGCCAGAGGATATAGCAAATCTGCTGGCTGATACATTCAGCTCAAATTTCTCCTCCCCATTACCTCCAGTTACCCTCCAACAAGTATTTTCTATCATTTCCCCACTACTTATCACCAAAGAAAATGTTACCACTGCTCACTTTGGGGCTAAAAATTGGTCTTCAGTGGGTACCGAGAAAATTCCAGGGGTGCCTATTAAATAGCTTGAAGCAGGATCTATTAGGTCCACTAGGATCTCTATTTAACTACAGTTTCCAGACTGTCTTTTCCCTGTGGAGTGGAGGACAGCAACTGCTATCCCTCTGCATCAAGGGGGACCATCAACAGACCCAATAAATTACAGACCCGTAAGTTTGACTAGTCTTTTATGCAAGGCCATGGAAAGATTAATCATGAACTTGATAAATAACATAGAAAACCTCCACACACTAGACCCAACCCAGTTTGTCTTTATCAAGGGCTGGTCATGCCTGATCATTCTGGTGGACTTCTTTGATATAGTCACTAGGGCCATGAATGAGGGTAAAACAGTACATACCGCCTGCCATGGCCTGATTAAGGCATTTGACACAGATCCCCACTCAGGTAATATAGATAAACTCAAAAATCTAGCCATAAAACCTTATGTCACCAGATGGACAGCCAAATGGCTCATGGACAGGAAAAATGTTATTAGAGTGGGTGAATCAAGATCTAGCAAGAGGCCACTTACTAGTGGTGTAACACAGGGTCAGTGCTAGGACCACTCCAGTTTAGGATTTACTTCTCTGAAGTCAAGGCTAATGTAGGGGACCTTTGGCTGACTAAGTTTGCTGACGACTGCATGTTGGGGACAGTCACTGAATTCTACAAAGATGTAAATACTCTTCAAAAAGATCTGACTCAGACAAATGACTGGTGCCAGAGCCGTGGTCTAAAATTAAATGCAAAAAATGCATAATCATACCCTTTGGGAAGTCAAATGCCCCTGCAAATTACAACATTAATAGCACACTCCTAAGAGTTGGACTCAGGGAAGAGAGATCAAGGTAAACAGATAGATAGTAGCCTGAACTTTGACTGCCATGTGTCCGCAGTGGTGAGAAAGTCCTTCCATGTGACACAGCATATAAATACAGGCACACCATCCAGATCGAAGGAAGTTATAGCCCTACTGTACTCTGCCCTCATCAGACCAATAATCAAGTGCATTGCATTTGAAATAGCTGGAGTGGCCTCAGAGGTTCCTTTAAAAAAAATACAGGGTGTAAACAACATGTCCTATGCAGTTCTATCCTTTTACTCTGTCTTATACTGACTATTAGGAGTGATCTATGCATTACCTTCAAGGCAGTCACAAATCCAGCCCTGATGGAACTGTTGCACATTCACAAGATAAACTGCACAAAGATCCCCCTAATCTAAGGATTTAAGCCTGGTTTGTGAAATGATCAAAACAGGCTGGAGAGATAGATATGTGTCTTAGAGATCACCCCTTCTCTGGAGCAGGCTTCCTATTCATGTAAAACAGAGCCCTTCCTTGACATTGTTCAAATACAGTTTGGATCAATGGATGGGGCATCGTAAATTCACTCCAGAGGTGGTGCCCATGTCCATTATGAGAAGAGGGAGTATGTAAAATAGTCAAAAGGGATAGGCACAAACCTAAGCCATTCTCTAATGCTTAGGGATCAAAAATCAGATAAAATTCAGGTAATAATGGCTAGGCTTGTAAAGGCTCTTAAGCCATTAGCCTAGTAATCTCCTATGAAGTTATGAGCCTACATATATATATATATATATATATATATATATATATATACATACACACACACACACACACACACACACACACACACACACACACACACACACACACGCACACACACACACACACACACGCGCGCGCGCGTGCACACACACACATGGATATACATGTGGTTACTGAAACTGAACTTATTGAATCTCAGCATGTCAAAACAACTTATAAAATACAACAAATCTGAAAAAAAACAGAACAATTTTTTTAGGATGCAAGCCCCCCTGTAGCACCAATATGGGGGCTTTACCCCACTTCTCAGATTTATAAATAACAACTTCACTGTCCCACTATAGTGAAAGAAAGGTGAAATAAATCCTGGAAATGCACCAGCAAATACAATAAAGCACACTGTAATAAAGCAAAATGCAATATTACTCATATATCTTAAAAAATAACTCATAACAGGGATAAAAAATCATTTTACACTGTACCAACTCATTTGCTATTTTCTTATGTTGTCCTGCATGTTGTGGTTTCCTGTCCAGCAATCATTGGTGTGAAGTGACCCAGGACAGTATTAAATGGAGATTACTCGACAGCTGTGTACCTCTTCTGAGCTGACTGCTGGCAGTATATGGCTTCACTTCTGATTAGATGACTACAAAGGCAGCCATCAACCTTTGGACGAAGGTAGATTGTCACTGAGTACACTTAAGAGCATCCTTATGATCTAACATATTTTAGTCTTAAGAGCATCAGACAAGCTGTTTACACCAAGCATACTCTACTAGGCATGTCTGTCTCCTCATGCGATCCTTGAAGTCTTATTCCAGAACTACAGAACCAGTAGGTGTTAAATTCATGAAGTTAAAGTGCTCTAAATAGCTTTTATTTGTAAGTGTGCCAACCAAGAGTTTTCCTTTTGTACATATTGACATTCTATTGCAGTGACCCAACTATAATCTCCATTCTGCTCGGGAGTGAGATACTAAATCAGTTAACCATTTTCTTCCTCAAACAAATTATAGTGCAGCTTGCAGGTTGTGGAGCAAAGTTGCCTAACAGGCAGTCACTGGGACTCAAGAAGTCATGGAGCCAAGCTCTACCACTAACATATTGTTTTGTAATAGGTCACATTGTAATCAAGACATCGAGCTGGGCTCTACAACTATAGGTTACGTTATAATCAAGGTATGGAGGTGGTCTCTGCCACTAACATATTGTCTTGTGATAGGTCACATTGCAATCAAGGCATGTCATGTCACTATTCATGCACAGACATAAACGTTGTTAATGAACATCCTCTTGATAAGTGTCTTCTTGCTAGAGTTGCATCACAGTACAGGTTTCATATGTCCCATGTTTCCCATGTATGTACATCTGACTTATGTTTTAGTCATCAGTAACAATATATGCATCATAATAATTTGTTTGCTGTTCCACATAACGTTTGCGTTTCTGTGGCATATGCTTGAAGACTGCAGTCTATAAAAATGCCTGTTCTGTGTCTCACACTCAGCCCTTCACAACATGCATGCTGCTGCCACACCTTTCATTGTATTCACTTTCAGTATGTGAAGGAACAGTATGCAAAAATGTTTGTTCCATAACTTTTTGCATTTATTTATGCTGCAAGAGAGAGATATTGAGGGCCCTTGGGTGGATAGCCTACACCATTCTCAGTATTCCTTGGGCCAACCTCCACATGAGGAAGATTCAGGGGTATTGCAAATCAGTCTGGACACAACATTGTCACACTCTGAATTTCCCAATCCCTCTCTTGCCATTCATCAAAAGGGAACTTCAGCAGTGGATCACTCAGATTTCTCTCAACCCAGGGGTACCATTTGTAGTCCCTCCCCCTGACCAAGATCTCTTTACAGATGCTTCAGACTTGGCTTGGGGGCCTATTGCGCCAGGTTGTATGGTCCAGGAAGGACAAAAATGTCATATAAATATCAGGGAAATGAAAGTAGTAATCTAAGCTTTACAATCCATGCATCACTTCTAGTCTTTGGGCCCTCTCTGACTGTTAACACACAACACCATAGTTATGTGGAACATAAACAAATAAGGTGGGACAAGGCCTTACCACCTTTTCGGGTTTCCAGTCATAGCTTGTGACATAGTTATTCAGCACAGTCTGTTTGTTCATGCAGTTTACATTCCCTCAGAGAACAAATGAGTGGCAGATTCTTTGTTTAGACCATACATAGACCCTCACAAATAGATACTGAGCAGACAGGTCTTCCTGCAGATTTTCCTTGAGTGCGGTACTTCTCAAATATATATATTTTCTCCCAATCAGAACAGACAGCTCAGGCTGTTTTGTTCAAGGAGTCCAAGACTAGAAGCTTAGATAATTGATGCCATGTCTTTTTCCTGGAAAGGGAAATTCCTTTATGTCTTCCTGTCCCTTCTTCCGATTCCCAGGATTCTCCTGAAAATCAAAAAGTACAAGCTGAAGATTTTGTTGTGACTCTCTTCTGGCTCAGGCAGCATTCATCCCTTCTTATTTTTCATCTGACCCAGGGCAATCATCATTAAGTTACCTCACAGGACAGAACTGGTCATACAGCAAAATCACTCTCTAATTCATCCAGATCTCCAGACTCTGAATACAGTCATCTGGATAATTGGATTCTAATACCTTTTACACAGCAATTTTCATATGACATGCTACATGTATTACAGGAGGTTAGGAAAACTACTAAAAGAAAATCTTATATTTCTAAATGGAAGAGATTTTCTATTTGCTGCTACAAGAAGAATCATAGTCCTAATCAAATGGGTATTGCCCTCATTCTATTTTATTTGTGTGAGCTCTATTCAAGGCTGACATATTGTTCTGTAAAAGCAGATCTGTCAGCCATTTATGCCTGCCATCCTTTTGAACCTACTTTGTCAGCAGGAAAATTCATACCTACTTGTAGGGACCTGAAATACATCTTGGAAAAACTGATTCCCCCACCCCACCTCTTTTGCACTTGCCGTCACTGATTTTCTTAACTTACTACTAGGAAGACAGCCCAGCAACCCTTAATGCTGCCAAAAGGGATTCCGAACTGCAAACTCTCATGGCATCTGTTCCTTTGCTGGTTTTTCATAAAGATAAGGTTACATTTAAAACTGACCCTTCTTTTATGCTTAAGGTGTGCTATGAAATGTTTTTGAATCTCCGTACCTTTATTCCCCTCCCCTCAAAACAAGAGAGAAAGAATTCTGCACTTTTTAGATGTTAATAGACAATTGAGATATTTCTTGGACGAAAAAAGAAATGCATCAGAAAGTCAGACTGCCTTTTCATTTCCTTTTAGTATAAAAAAGTTGGGTCTCCTTGAATTTGGAGACATTGGTTATAGGTAGGTATGGGAGTAAATGCCATGACCAGGAGTTTCATGGCTTATGTCAGGGAATCCTGACAACTCAAAAAGGTGTCTGCAAACATAAGAGCAGCCCAACACTTTGTAAATAGATGTACCAAATGGTAACACAGAGAACTGATAATGTGAGCCTGAATTCCTTGCAATTTGGAATGTGATAATAAGCACATTTTAGGTCCAATGTTACCCTGAAGCTCCAGGAGGGTATGACTGGTAACAGGGCTTGAAGGGGTAACATTTTAAATTTTGGAATCTCAATAAACAGAATGATATAGGAGAGGTATAGGACAGGTCTTCAAGATCCAACTTTTTTTAGTACCAGAAAAAAGCCTGAATAAAAATATTAGCCTATCTAAGCTCATGGCTCAAGTAATATCACCCCTAAGTCAATATTTGCTCTATAACAGGATGGAATAGGAATGTCTGGTTTGCAGGATATGAAGGGATCCCTGAAAATGGGCAATGGATTCCTAATGTCATCTGTACCCCTGTTATAAAGTGTCAGAATCTTCTTGTGTGAGATAATCTGATGCCACTGTGGAAGATGGAGGCCTAGACTGAGAGATAGATTTGAAGGGTCCCTTATTCAAATGCCATTGGTTGTGACACCAAGTGCTGAAATACAAAAAAAGACTGAAAAAGCAGGAGAAGAATAAATATTAAACATTACCCTTTTTGAATGTACTTTTTACAGGGCTTGCACCCCCTCTACACCCCAGCTGTGGAGGGCAAGCCCTCCATACCAAAAAGGAATATTCTGAGAAATGGCCATCATGGACTTGACATACTGTAAGTCAGTTTTTTTTCCAAAATTTAGTCCCTGTATTCATGATTCACTGACGCTTCCCAACAGATTTTGAAGGCTTGACAGGCTGTGAACAGCATGGGATGAAAAAAGCCGTCATTCCAACTTTTTGGACAGTCCTTGATTGGACAAAATTAAAGAAGCTAGAAAACGCTGTAAAAATTCACCAAACACTCCAAAGCCCAAGTCTCAATTCCACTAAGAATACAAAGTCCAACGCAGTGTAAATAAAAATACAAATTTATTTTAAGCCGTTAAAACCATATGCTTTTCGTTGGCTAACAGTCCGACTTCTTCAGAAAGAACAAACAAGCAAACAGTGCCTCCCCTTCATTGAGAACATTTAAACAGTTCACTAATTGAGACTAGCAAATCACATGGTTGAACCTCTTCTGAATTAAAGTCCCAGCACTAAAAAAAGAACTAAAAGAACAATGAGCAACTAGATGCTCATGTAATGATAATACAATACCAAAATGTTAAAGCCATATTACATGCAAAGTAGTTTGCCAGATAGAACAGTGTGTACATACACACTTGACAAATCTAGGACATGTAAATAAATAAAAAAATGATTTTAATCATAAAAAGAATATTTAAAAAGGTTTAAAACATAAAATACGGACAGCGTTGTAAACCCCCACTGCCAAATTTGAAAACTGAAGAAATATTGCTAAGGATTTAAAAAGATTTTAAAAAACAAAACACACTGCCTGTTGTTGAAATGGCCCACAGGGCCAGATAGCCTCACACCAAAAAAAGGTGGAAAAGGACCTTCTCCTTTGAGAATCTGAAGCAAGGCAGCTGTGTCAATAAGATGTAAAGAATATTATTGTTCCTGTTTCACCAGACGTGTGCATATCCTAACTTAAAACTACAAACCTATGCCAATAACAAGTTGTCTACGTAGCTGATGCTCATTGCATTGTAACTCTTCTTAATGCTACTACCTCAGTATCAGTTTAAATCGCAAACTCAAGGGGTATAGTTGATCACTACCAACCTCTACTCTATTCCATTCTATTGAACACACTTCCGAAATAACTGGTGCCCCCAGACTCTCACAACTGTCGTCAGACTGACTAGATGACACTAAATAGTGTCTACTACAAGGACATAGTCCGGCAAGAAGTGGACCAAACTGGCAACCCTGTACAATACACGGAGCCAGAACCTACTGCCCCCCCCCCTTTTTTTTTGGAGGAGACTCCTGCTTTTTCTTTGAGTCTCCTTGCCACTTCTTTTAGAAATGTTCTTATTAAAACCTTGCTGAGACTCCTTATACTGTTTCCTGGAAAAGTATCATGAAAAGGAAGGAAAGTTTTGTTTGAACTTCAAAAGGAGAGTAAATCCTTTGATCAATTTCCCTCTCTCATCTAAATTTTAAGGACCTCAGTAGCAAAGGATCCAAATAGCACATGTATTTCCAGGGGAGAATTCAAAATCTCAGCTTTCTGCTAAGTTATGAGAACTTAACCAAGCAAATCTTCTCATAACTGAATCAGTACCAGCAGCAGCTGTGAAAACATCATCAGGAGAACCATAAGAACACTTTAAAGAGTGCTTGGTTAAATGAGAGGCAGAAACAATTAGGGAAATTAAAAGAGTTTTAATCGCAGAAGTAGGAAAGCTAACACTTCACTTCAAATTTGACCACTACAGACTTCAAATCATTAAAAAGACAAATAAATTTAGCTCCCTCTCCATTACTCATATATGTCCCTATCCTCATAAACTTAAGTGTCACACAGGAAGCCAAACTCTCCCCCTGCTACAAGAAAGTACCTAAATTTGCCACCAAACTTGCATATAGATATTCACTGTGAGGCCCTAAAACACTTACATTGGTTTGAACTACACCTAATTATGACAAATAATCTCATTTATTCTCCAGAAAATTGTCCAGCAGGAAAAGATATCCTACAGCCCCACTCTTCTATTAGGGTATTATGTTTAAGTGAAAAATGATTTCTTATTATAAATAAGTTGAACAACTCAATCAGAGATGGAATGTATGCTCACTACTTCTCTAGACTTTGGAACACCATCTCAGTTGAACATGAAAGGACTTAAAAGCTCTCCAGTTTAAGCCTTTGCTTAAATGACATCTTATGCAGATGTGGTTATTTTCATGGTCCTCACCTAGGTGAGAATTCCTTTATTTTCACTCATACTGCTCTCCCCATCTATCCTTCATGTTCTCTTACATAGTTGAAATACTTCAACCATTTTTTCACATTAACTCTTCAGTCATATTCCACCTATTCACCATCAATAACTAATCCTTATCTGCACTATATCTATATGTCACCCTCTATAATAACTATAACCCTTATGCAAAATCTTGTCTTTTTGTCCACACTAACCCTTTTCTCTATTTTGCTTACATCATACTGCACATTTCTCTTTAACTTCTACACAGTTATTTCTTTCTCTCCCCACTACCCATTTTTTCGTATCCTGCTTACATCAGACCCCATATTTCACTTGATATGTATTTGACAAGTTTCTCAACCCCCTTTCCTGTCATGATGGATTGCCCATCTGAATGACTGTCATACATACATTTGTATGTGATACAATATACTTTATACACTGTAAACTGAGGTGTAGAGTGTATTGAACTTTACTGAAATGTACTTCTAGCATTGTTACTTATGCACATTGCAAGTATTACTATTGTTAATATACTTCTTGTTTATCATATGTAGTGAAGCTGAAATATAAATGTCACTTACTGTAGCTTTTCTCACTAGGCCTCCACTGAAAATGGGCCTTGCCCAGTCTGACTTCCTCAGTAAACTTCTTCTTCTTCTGACTTTTTCCCAGTTAGGGGTCGCCACAGTGGATCACCTGTCCGCACATGATTGGCAGTGGAGTTTTACAGTGTTGAGTTGCCAGCCTGGCACCCAACCTTCCACAGAAGGCACACACACACACACACACACACACACACACACACACACACACACACACACACACACACACACACACACACACACACACACACACACACACACACACACACTCACTCCTAGGGTCAATTTAGAGTGTCCAATCCACCTACAACATGTCTTTGGGATGTGGGAGGAAACCGGAGCACCCGCAGGAAACCCATGCGACCACAGGGAGGACATGCAGACTCCACACAGAAGGCACCCCTGCCGAGGATCGAACCAGAGCACCTCTTGCTCTGAGGTGGCAAAGCTAACCGCTGCACCACCGTGGCCACCCCTCTGACTTTCTCAGTAAACATAGATAAAAAAATAAGTGAAATAACTTTAATATTTTCTCAAAAGATGCCAGTAAAAAATGAACACGTGAGCCTGACAGTTCAAAATTCTGAAAGCTAAGGTAGCAAATTTGTCAATACCTTCCCCATCCTTGTCAGAAGGAAAGGAGGTTAGCATTCACAATATGTTTAGCAGTAGAAAACCTTAAATAAAGATAACACTACGGGATGTGATTTTGTGGTTAAACGACAATAGTGTATTTATCTGAAGTACTATATATAAACTCTCTGACTTTTAGGAGCAAGAGGCACACTGACAGACATAATAGAAACTGTTAAAAAAATTCTCAAAGGCTGACAATACAAGAGGAACAACTATAGGCTAAGGAAACTGCAGTTACAGAAAATCATAGCATTTGTGCTGTGACATAAGGATTTCATTCTGTTTCCACTGAAATATTCCTCTCATTATATTAATAACATCAATAAAAGATAACCCTTCAGGACAGAAATTTGAAAAAAACACTAGGTACAGAAGTGGCTGGACATCCTATTTATCTAAAAGACAAGATGGAAGGGTAGTGCAGCAAAGGCACTTGGCTTGGGATCCAGAGTCTACTACCTAGGAGAAGGATAGGCTAGACATGGTGTTGGAATTGTGATGAGTGAGAGATGTCATCACGATTAGTGACAGACACATGGCAATCAGACTTCCGTGTAATGATAGTGCAACATTAATAATCTCAGCGTATGCACTACAGCGGAGTTGTAATAGTGAGGAAAACAGAACATTCAGACAGCAGTTGCAGACCTACTGGATAAAGCAGGACAACAGGAATTGGTGTTGATAATGGTTGACTTGAATGCACATACTGGGGCAGACAGAACAGGATATGAGGACAGCCTGGGTCCACATGGGTGGGGAAACTGGAATAATGAAAGAGAGTCAAATGGGTAAAGCAACAGGAATAAAGAAGGAAAAGCCATTCTAGACTTTTGTCTGGCAAATACCTTGATAGTAGCCAACATCTGGTTCAGAAAGAGAGACAGTCACAAGATCACATACAAGAGTGGCCAACATGCAACTCAGGTAGACTTCCTCCTAATAAGGAAACGACACTGGGGTAGAATCAATGATTGCCAAGTCATCCCCAATGAAACAGCCAACAGTATAAACCACTGGTTGCCACAATTAGCTTCAAGCATTGGTCAGAAACAGCTCTAAGGTCAACAGAGACCAGGCTGAAGACCTGGAGGTTGACTGGAGATATAGTACAACAGTTCAAGGAATTACATAGGGCTCTAGCACCCCAAGAAGAGGAGGAAATAGTTGGAGTTGAAGAAGAATGACTATCTTAAAATAGCATGTGTGAGGACTACAGAATTGATTTTTGGCCAAGCCAGTTATGGAAATAAACTGCATAAGGAAAGCTAGTGGTGAAATGCAGAAGTCTAGGATGTCATCAAAACAAAAAAAAGTGTGCAGGAAAAAGTGGGAGATAGAAAAGATGGGCGAGGATAAAAAAGAATACTGGGTGGATAACAAAGAAGCTAAGAGAGGACTTGCAGGAGCAAACAGCAGGGCACTGGAGACACTCTACCATCTTCTGGAAAGTGACCCAGTAGGTGGCACAAATAAACTATACCAGGTTACAAGACAAAGACAAAAGGATAATGTAGATAGTCAGACACCTTTTATAAGGGATGCCAGCAACAGCCTGCTCACCAGTCCACATGATATCAAAGGCAAATGAAAGGAGTATTTCCAGCAACTTCTGAATGAAGAAAACTCCTCAGAAGCTGCACTGCTCTAGACACAGCCTACAATGGGAGAAGAAGAGGAGCCAGAAAAAGTAAGAACAGCATTAAGGAAATGAAGTCAAGGAAAGCAGCAGAATCAGATGAAGTCACAGCATGACATACTTTGTGAGATAGGGGAGAAATGGCTCCTGAGGGTACTCACAGCAGTGTGGAGAAAAAGGTGTATCCCAGATGACTGGAGAATAAGCATACTTGTGTTTGTGTACAAGAAGAAAGGGGACATCCACAACTGTGGACACTACAGAGGTATAAAACTCCTGTCACATTGCATGCATGTTCTGGAGAGGGTGATTGATAAACAGATAAGTAGAGTAGTAGAAAGTAAGATGGGAGATAAGCAGTTCTGATTCAGATCAGGATGCAGCACAACTGACCCATATTTACAGTGAGACAGATAGTTGAGAAGATGCTAAAGATGAGGAAAGAGTCCAACTGTGCATTCCTAGACTTGGAGAAACCATATGACAAGGTCCTCTGTAAGCTGATTGAGGCAATACTGTGGTAGTTTGAAATCTCAGAGACAATGGTAGCATTAGTGCAGGCTATGTACAAGGACCTGATGATTCAAGGATAAACAGTGTTTGGTTTCAAAGAAGGGTTCCCAGTGGGAGTGGGTGTGCACCAGAGTTCAGCTCCGAGACCACTGCTGTTCATACTTGTGATGGACTACATTAGCAAACAGGTCAGAAGGGATAGATCAACAAAGTTGCTGTATGCAGACGATGTGGCATTACAGGCAGACTCTGAGCAAGATCTTCAGCAAAGGATAGGAGAATGGAATGCAAAACTGAAGGCAGGTGGGATGAAACTAAGTACAAATAAGACATTAGTAATGGCAGCAAATTGGGGAAATCAGACGAAGCTGAGAATTGAGATAGAAGGGAAGATAGTCTACTAGGGTAATAGCTTAAAATATCTGGGGTGGGGGTGGGGTTCAGATGAAGGCTGAATAAAGAATTTAAAGCTAGAACCAGAGGGTCTGCAGCCAACTGGCAAAGTGTGTCAGGTATAGTATATGACAGAAGAATGCCAAAGAAGCTGAAAAGTAAGGTGTACAAAACAGTGATGTGACCAGTACTACTGTATGGTACAGAAATCTGGGCAAAAAAGCAGAGCAGATAAGAAAGGTAGAGGGGATGCAAATGAAGTGCCTGAGAAGGGTGGCAAAATGCACACTGTGAGAGAGACAAAGAAATGAGGACATAAGAACAGAAGCCAAAGTAGCTCCCTTTGCAGAAAAGGCGGTGCAGATAAGAAAGTTAAAGGGGATGGAAATGAAGTGCCTAAGAAGGGTCTCAGAATGCAAACTGTGGGACAGATAAAGAAATAAAGACATATGAGCAGAAGCCAAAGTAGCTCCATTTGCAGAAAGGATCAAAGAGAATGGATTACAGTGGTTTAGTCACATGTGCAGAAAAGCAGAAGACAATCCGGTGAACAGGGGCGGCTCGTGGCATCGGACTGCCGGTCTGCAGCCCCCTCAACTAAAAAGAATAAAGTGTTAAGAAATCTTAGAAATGTTTAAAAAAAAAAAATTACCTAATACCTTTATTTTTTAAATAAACAAACTTCGAGTCAGACTGAAGTATGCGCTTGCAGCGCCTCTAACCGCCTCGGGCTGCGGCGGTTTTAAACATCATTTTTTTTTGTTTTTGTTTGCAGCCTGTAGGGATAATGAAGGCATCATTGTGATGCCCAGAAGTCTATGCGGTTCCAAACCGCATAGAATTAGAAGGGGCACGGACTGCGACGTCCGCAGGCACGTCATGACGTGCTTGCTAAGTTGCTGGGCTGAATGCTGCTGATTGGTTGTCGCTCTCTTCCCGGGCTTTATGTGCTGGGAAAAGAGCGAGAATCAATCAGTTGTGGGCTTGTGGATTGATTTGTGAATTGTGACTGTGATAAGGACCAAATTTTTTATTAATAATTTGGCATTGGATTTTAATGTTTTTTTTTATTTGGGTGTCAAGTGTGCTGTGCAGCCTGTGCTAGTGAAGGAAGAACAGAAGAAAGAAAAGAAGTTAGAAGAAGAACAGACCGAGTGAAGGTGAAGGTGCAGAACTAGTAAGTATTATTTGTAGCTCATGATTCACTTTTCCAGCTGCAACATGTACATGATTTTTTGATAATATTCATCCAGAACCTTTTCTTGTCTTTTAATGATTTCAATGGAATGATTATGTTCCCTGCATCCTTGCTTATTTCTTAGTTTTCCAGCAGTGTAATCTTCAGGTGTAAAAGTAGATTGGGACTGAGTTAATAGCTCCTGTGGTTTGTTGCTATTTTTTTGTTCAGTGTTTGTTAGTACTGTATTTCCATAATGGTTCTTTATACTTCTAATTTATTCAAGACTGTTTGTTTTGTAGGGATGGAGACAAATGCAGTTTTCAACAGCTGGGATCAAACAGATTTTTTTAGCTAATAGGATAGATTGGTAAACTTATAATTTTCGATGTCAACTATTAAGTTTATGCTATCTGCAAAGGGTTAGACAGGTTTGTTGCCATGTGTTGTACACTAGCTCACTCTTGATCAGTCAGAACTACCTGATATGCAGATAAAGGGATGGACTTCTGGACCAATCTGAAATAGGTGAGATCTAAGCCAGTGAGAAGCCACCATACTTGGCACATCTCCCAAGCCCATTGTTGACAAGTGTACACAAGCTAAATGTTTGCATGTTTTATTTGAATGTAATAAAGCACGTATCCATCTCTACAATAAATGATTTTTAATTCTGACTCGAGTTCAGCACATTGTTTGCTAAATATCAATCTGACTTATTTTTGCACTTTGACATTCCTTTTTTAGCTTCTTTTGGAGGTAGTTTAGTTCATTCCCCCCAAGGTGAGGGAGACTGTTTTGTTTAAAGTGGGTAATAAAGATGATAGTCAGAATTTTTGACTTTTCATTGTTGTTCTCGATTTTTAAAAGATTAAAAAAAAACATTAGAATAATTATTGAACTGAGTTTCTTGAAAGTTGTAATCTGTTGGATAGCTTTTCAGCACAGCTTTAGAAGGCATTTTCCTATTGAATCTTCAGTAACTGTTTTAATTGATTGGCTCTGTAAAGTTGTGACTCATCAACTTCATTAAGGTTTTTGATTCTGTTTCACACAATATATGCTGTACTGATTCTGTTTCAGTGGTAGCATTGTTGCCTCACAGCTATAGGTTTTCTGGTATGATTCTTGGCTGGGGTGCCTTCTGTGTGGAGTCTGCATCTCCTCCCTGTGTTTATATGGATTTGCTCTGGTGTCCTGCCATTTTACAAAGACGTGTCTGCAGTATTTCTCCCTGAGCATCTGCTGAAAATTGTTTTTTATTCCGTCAGAAGTAAAATTGACAGGCATTTGAATTTCAGACTTCATATTCTTCAAAAAATACATATTAACACAACCTTTTATTCTAGCAATTTTCTAAGTTTATAAGATGAATATTTGAAATGTGTCCCTATTTTTGGGACTGTATTCCCCCATTATTGGCTTTGTCCAGGTTTTTGTGCTAAGGTTGACAGCTATTGCAAGAATTGAATTTACTGAATATGTTTGAGGGCTGTATTCCCTCATTACTGGGTTTGTCCAGGTGTTTTGTGCTAAGAGGTTGACAGCTGTGGTGAGAACTGAATTCACTAAATGATAGCCATTTAAGTTTCAGTCTTCCTCTCTTTCACAAAGTAGCTGATTTGGCATAGTGGTATGTTGCTTTGACTGTTTTGTACAGGGACCTTGGCAGTAAAATGTATGGTGGTAACACATCATTTTATTCTAGCAATTTTCCAAGATTATGCAAGCAATGTTTAATGTGTCCCTGGTTTTTGGACTTTTGACCCCCCCCCAATACATTTTATCTTTTTCCAGATTTCTTGTGCTGCGTAGTTGAGATGCAGTTGAGTATTGAGTAGATTTTACAAGAAGTTGAGAGCTGCAGGGGAAGAGAAGTTTAGTGCTGCTTATGCTAAGTCTGCTTGCATTGTTAATAGCACAACAGGTTGTGTACTTGCTTTTGATGCAGAAGGCTGTGGGTTCTACTCCCACAAGGGGTAGATGCATTGCTGCCGTACTGAGAGTGTCTTCCTTGGCGAAGATACTAACTATGAGTCTGTTATCAGTTTGCCATCCATTTCCTATTGCAATATTACTAGCTTATAATTTTTTTAATGTAATATAGGCAATTTATTGCTCAGGGGCAACAGACACTTTTTTTTGATGAAACCATGAAATATAAAGGTGTTTGCTAGCAGCAACCTCTTCATTAGTTACAGATTTCTTTAATGTGGAATTATTTAGATGACTTTTACTTCTTCAGAGATTGTGCATATTTACTGATAACGGTGGACTGTAGAATTGTGCATCTTTACTGATAATGGTGGACTGTAGAAGTTTGAGTAGACTTTTACGATGGAAATGTTCTGAACTGGGCAGTTTTGTCATTATGAAGTACAGAAAATTACTGGAACCTTAAATACAGGAAGAGAAATAAAGTTAAATAAATCTATGTTAATGGTTCCATTCAGGAACATATCACTAAAATAAGAAACTACATGGGAATTTCCTATATTAAGCTCATTCTGGGATACCTCGAGATAACAGTCTGCAGAGAGGATGTCCTCCATTCTTTTATTATAATCTGATTCCTTCATAACCACTAAACCCCCACCCTTGTTGGGTTGCATTACCCTGACTGAAGCCCCAGCTAGCGTGTCAAGTAGGGACTTCTCTACTTTACTGATGTTAAACATAGAGGACCGTAGGGGTAGACAGTCAGTGAGAGCGTGTCTGATGTCTAACTTGCAAATCTGTTCAAATGTGTTCAGTGTAGGGTGGAGTGGTGGATTATAAGTGCTGGATAATAAAAAATCTTTTTTCTCCCCCCAAAATTTCCCCATTAAGACTTGTAAGTTAAGCTTCCTAACAAAAAGTTTTAAATCAATAATAGAAGAAGCTACATCTGCTCTCCTTGAAGGCATGAAAGAGACACCTTTGGCTAACAAATCTATTAACATTGTGTCAAAAAAGTAATCAGAAAAATTATAAATTTTAAAGTCCTTGTTAGTGTTCGTCAATGTTTCATGTAGACTGGAATAAGGTGCAGTTTCTATAACTGGTGCATTTAAGCCTTCCTGTTCCTGGACTAAAGATTCATCCTCCAAACTTGGTCCGAAGGTGGAGATGAAGCCAGGACTCGAAAAAGGTTGCCTCCCTCTGCCCCACCAGATGGTGTGGTAAGGTGAGGGCTGCTCGCTGATCACTACTGTTAGTAGAGTCTTCGATTCTTGGGGAATTCAAGACAGTGGTTGAATCAGAATAGTCAGTTGAAACAACTCAAGCTTCAAGAGGCTGGCGGTTTTCACCCACCCAAGGCATATGAGCCAAAAAATTGCCTTGGGATGGAGGAGGTTTGGGATATGCTGTACCACGTTTATACACTTCGATATCCCTATTTAACTTCTTTATCTTAGTAGAAGTTAATTTAGAAATGTGTTGGTCTACACTATGAAAGGTGCGGTCATAATCAAACTTGTATCTATGGAAATTTATGTCATTCCTGATGGCATCATCAAGCTTAGAAGTATCAAGAAGGAGAATGTCAATGGCCTGCTGATAATGATGGCAAATCAATTCCATAAGTTCGACCCCGTGACGGTCGAATAGTTTTATCAAGTCTCTATGGAAAGCAGACCCGTCCTGGAGGCCAGTTGGGTACTGCCAGGATCTGAGGCCTTTGGGGATTATATTGGCTCATTTGCATTCCTCAAAATATGCCACCTCCATTTGTAATTTTCTAAGTTTCAAGAGATTTTGATCAAATGTATTTAATTTGGAAGGCAAGTCTATAGAGACACTTGTGTTGTAGTCTGGTTTAGTTGACTTTGATGAATGACCAAACTCAAATGCTCGATTTAACCATAAAGAAAGAGAAGTAGTACCTTGACTGGAAGGACCTGGTCATGAATGAACTCGATGGTCAATACCACCCGAGTTCCCCTGGCTCCGAATCTGGGAAGATACGCAGGAACCTACAAGCTGTGTCTCCGGCGGAACTGAGTCAGGTCCATACTTAGCAACCTCATCTCCGAGATGGAAATGGACTGCTGGAAACTTGGAAACAGTAATAGGGCTAACCCCTGGATGCGTTGAACCACAGACACCTGCTGGAAAGTCTCTGAATCCAAGCCTCGGCTCTGCTGTGGTCCCAAAGCACTGTCCAACCTGTTTGATAATACATTCACCTTTTCGGTTAGAATCTCAATCAGTTGTGTTAAGTTTCCGGCCTCACTTAAAGTACTGGAACCGGACTGAGACTCGAGCGTTTTCCATAACAAACACACCGGACAAACTTAAAGAAGCTAGAAAATGCTGTAAAAACTCACTGAACACTCCAAAGCCCAAGTCTCAATTCCACTAAGAATACAAAGTCCAACGCAGTGGAAATAAAAATACAAATTTATTTTAAGCCGTTAAAACCATACGCTTTTCGTCCGCTAACAGTCCGACTTCTTCAGAAAGAACAAACAAGCAAACAGTGCCTCCCCTTCATTGAGAACATTTAAACAGTTCACTAAGTGAGAATAGCAAATCACATGGTTGAACCTCTTCTGAATTAAAGTCCCAGCACTAAAAAAAGAACTAAAAGAACAATGAACAACTAGATGCTCGTGTAATGATACTACAATACCAAAATGTTAAAGCCATATTACATGCGAAGCTCCGAGACCACTGCTGTTCATACTTGTGATGGACTACATTAGCAAACAGGTCAGAAGGGATAGATCAACAAAGTTGCTGTATGCAGACGATGTGGCATTACAGGCAGACTCTGAGCAAGATCTTCAGCAAAGGATAGGAGAATGGAATGCAAAACCGAAGGCAGGTGGGATGAAACTAAGTACAAATAAGACATTAGTAAATTGGGGAAATCAGACGAAGCTGAGAATTGAGATAGAAGGGAAAATAGTCTACTAGGGTAATACTATTACTAGGGTAATAGCCTAAAATATCTGGGGTGGGGGTGGGATTCAGATGAAGGCTGAATAAAGAATTTAAAGCTAGAACCAGAGGGTCTGCAGCCAACTGGCAAATGTGTCAGGTATAGTATATGACAGAAGAATGCCAAAGAAGCTGAAAAGTAAGGTGTACAAAACAGTGATGTGACCAGTACTACTGTATGGTACAGAAATCTGGGCAAAAAAGCAGAGCAGATAAGAAAGGTAGAGGGGATGCAAATGAAGTGCCTGAGAAGGGTGGCAAAATGCACACTGTGAGAGAGACAAAGAAATGAGGACATAAGAGCAGAAGCCAAAGTAGCTCCCTTTGCAGAAAAGGCGGAGCAGATAAGAAAGTTAAAGGGGATGGAAATGAAGTGCCTAAGAAGGGTGTCAGAATGCAAACTGTGGGACAGATAAAGAAATGAGGACATATGAGCAGAAGCCAAAGTAGCTCCATTTGCAGAAAGGATCAAAGAGAATGGATTACAGTGGTTTAGTCACATGTGCAGAAAAGCAGAAGACAATCCGGTGAAGAAGATATAAGACTGTCTTCCAGCAAAGAGGTGGATGGATTGTGTGAGAGAAAAATCTGTGACAGTCAGGCATGAGTGTCGAAGAAGGCAGAAGTGAGAGACTGAATTAAGAAAGATGATGACAGTTAACATGACACCCTGACCCTATGTAGAAAATGGGAAAAAAGGGGGTTGTTGATGATGATGATTACTTTCCTCAGAATTGGAATCTTCAGCTTGAGGAAAGTTAACAGAGTAATCACACTCCCCTCACCTCCTTCCTCATCTGATGGGGAATCATTGTCAGAGTGTGAGTGGAGTTTTTTTTATATCAGAATGTAAGAAACCAGAATTTAGCATGTAAAATTCAGGGAGTAATCCTTTAGTAAATCTCAGCAAATCTAACCTGTCCATAGCTAAATATACAGCAGAAGAAACATTTTTCAAGTTTTTGATTTTACTTCCTGGGAGACTCCCTGGAAAAGCACTGTCCCATGAAAGAGCAACTAGACAGGGGATCATGCACCTTACCCCAGCTAGAAAGTAAACCATCATCCACTGTTTTCCCCCCAAGCCCAACAAAAAAGTTATGTACTTTCCATAATGTTCCATCTGTGTTATCCATGTTCATTCTTCCTCAACTGATGGATTTGGATCCAACACTCAGCTCCAACTCAGCCACTTTTACCAGTTTATCAGATCTTAGAATTCTTGAGCTCCTCTCTTTACCCATAATGCCCCATCGACCTAACATACTTCAGATCGAGTTTGCTGTCCCTAGATAATAAAAAAGCCACCTATTACAGAAAATACCAGAGGCAGAACAGAAAAAAGTATGCTGGAGCTTAAACAATGAACAGAGGTTCCTATGCAACTCTTTATTCTCTCCAGAATCAAAAAAAGGAGGGGGCAGGTGGCAGAGAGTTGAGGAAGAATTAAAATGGGCAACAGCTTGTGATGACTACATAACTTTTTTTTATTTGATGTTCTCATTTTCATTCATTCTTCAACCAATGCTACTGTAACCCCGGGATGCCCCTAACACTGCTGAGTCAGATGCCGCTCTGTCCCTGGAAATCAAATCCAACCTGTAATGAGCAATGAAAGTGTGTGGATTAGTCCAAGCTGCAACTGCATAAATGTCATCTAAAGATGGTCTGGACCAAAAAGCTGAAGAAACTGCTATAGATCTTGTGGAATGAGCTCTAGGAGGTTTTTGTAAAGATAAAACCAATTTACCAATGACAAAGGTTAGGTTATACAATCAGTCAGACATTTGGCCAATGTAACTTTAGATACTGGATTGCTTAGTCTGGTAGGAGAAAAGGAAACAAATAACTGATCAGACTTCCTAAAGTCTTTGGTTCTATAAAGGCAGAAGCAAAGGAGTCTATGCACATCCAGCAGACATAACACATACTCTCCTTTGTTTGAAAAATTTGGAAAGAAAACTAGGAGATTAATGACCAAGGTAATATTTGACTCAGAAGCCAGCTTAGGCAAAACAGAAGAGTTAGTTCTCAAAGACACTCTATTGTTATGAAAAATTAGATAAGGAGGTTTTGAAGCCAGAGCATGGAGTTCAGATATCCTAGCTGATGTAATAGCCATCAAAAAATGATTTTCAAAGATAAAACATTTAGGTCTGCTTTAGCCGAAGGTTCAAATGGAGACTGTGTTAAGGCCTGAAGCATTAAATTTAAATCCCAAGGAGGAGCGCAATCTTTTAATGGAGGTCTAAGCAAAGAAGATCACTTTAGAAAAGCCTTGCATAATTTAAAAGAAGCTAATGTTGAGTTATTTTTGCCCACATGGAAATTAGAGATGGCAGCCAACTTGACTCTAATAGTTGAGAAACTAGCTCCTTCATTAAAGATTGAAGCTAAACATTCAAGGATTGCTGACACAAGCACTTTAAAAGGGTCCAAATCTTTACTATGATTCCAGAAGACAAATCTTTTCCATTTATTCTTCTAAGTCCTTCTAGTAGAAGCCTCATGGGAAGATAACAAAATGAGGCAGAATGGAGAAGAGATCCTAGGCTGTCTAGCAATCAGTGGAACTAGAGAAACAATGTGGTCAACTTGAGGCCTGTAAAAACCAGATGAGTGGTGCCTGTCAGGTGAGACAGTAGGTCTGACGTTAGATCCAGAATCCAAGGTGGATATAGAAGATGAGGCCAAAAGGGTGCAATGAGAATACCAGTGATCTTCAGCCAAACTGCCTTCTGCTGAAAATTTTGTTTAGTTTATTTTGTTGTTTATGTTGCTTTTTGTTGAAACTTGGGGACTAGCAGCAAGAGAGAAATGCATAAAGGAGACCAGTGGGCCAGTTGTGAACTAGAGCATCTTTTGGTGACTCCCCCAATGGAAGGATGTGATCAAAGAACCTGCTGAATTTGTTGTTGATGCCAAATAGATAAGAGCATGGCTGGCTCCACTTATGGAACATTGCATAATTTAAAAGAAGCTAATGTTGAGTTATTTTTGCCCACATGGAAATTAGAGATGGCAGCCAACTTGACTCTAATAGTTGAGAAACTAGCTCCTTCATTAAAGATTGAAGCTAAACATTCAAGGATTGCTGACACAAGCACTTTAAAAGGGTCCAAATCTTTACTATGATTCCAGAAGACAAATCTTTTCCATTTATTCTTCTAAGTCCTTCTAGTAGAAGCCTCATGGGAAGATAACAAAATGAGGCAGAATGGAGAAGAGATCCTAGGCTGTCTAGCAATCAGTGGAACTAGAGAAACAATGTGGTCAACTTGAGGCCTGTAAAAACCAGATGAGTGGTGCCTGTCAGGTGAGACAGGAGGTCTGACATTAGATCCAGAATCCAGGGTGGATATAGAAGATGAGGCCAAAAGGGTGCAATGAGAATACCAGTGATCTTCAGCCAAACTGCCTTCTGCTGAAAATTTAGTTTAGTTTATTTTGTTGTTTATGTTGCTTTTTGTTGAAACTTGGGGACTAGCAGCAAGAGAGAAATGCATAAAGGAGACCAGTGGGCCAGTTGTGAACTAGATCATCTTTTGGTGACTCCCCCAATGGAAGGATGTGATCAAAAAACCTGCTGAATTTGTTGTTGATGCCAAATAGATAAGAGCATGGCTGGCTCCACTTATGGAACATTCTTTCACCACATTGACATTGAGAGACAACTCATGAGGCATCAGAATGAACCTGCCTAAGGAGTCTGCAATCATGGTGGTTTTCCCTGGAATGTCATTGCTATTAGAAAATGATTTGAAGAGATCACCCACTGCCATACTCTCATAGCTTCTCAACAAATAGGGTATGATCTGGTTCCCCTTTGTTTGTTGATGTACCCGACTACTAGCATATTGTCCGATTGTATCGCAATTGTCCTAGATGGGAGAACATCTTGAAAGGCCTGCAACACTAGGAGGATAACCCTCATCTACAGCACATTGATATGCATCTTGGCCTCTTCTAGGGACAACGTACTTTGATCTGTCTTTCCCAAGTAGTGCCCACCCAAACCAAGATGGGAGGTTTCCGTGGTCACCGTGACCTGGGGCAAGGGAAGAACAAATGGACGGCCTTTGCAGAGTTGACTTGAATAAATCCAAAGAAAATATCATTTGCACATTTGTGGACCTGGACTAGAGTGGAGAATGGCTGCTTAAGAATGGACCATTGAGTAGACAGACTCCATTGAAGTATTCTCATATGGAACCTGAACAGCAGAATGAGGGTGATAATATTAATTGAGCTGGAAGGGAAGAACATTGAATTACTTTCTTGACTTAGGACCTCAGTGTATTTAATCAAGTAAAGGGAAGAGAAGCTATCTGAATGACTATCTCAGAAAACTTGTACCTTCCTCTCAGTGTCACCTCTGCATCTAGCCCCTTAGATAGTACATATACAGCTAGTGGGACTAAAACACTGCTAGGACACTCTTTTACAAACCTTTTATAATTTTCTTTCTTTCTACATCTTTGCATCTGCTTTTTCCTTGCTCTCTTACTTGATCTTTATATCCTACCATTTAACTCTGTTGTTTCCCCTGCTACTATACACCTGACTATGTCTACCTTGTACACATTCCAGCTGTATAAAGTAAACGTAATGCAAATTCTAGACACAATATTAACCCATGTATCTTATTCTGCATTTCCTCTTACTTATGTATTGTCTCATCCAATTCTAAAATTGTAAAAATGTGCACATTTTATGCAACTGTGTTAATTTTAAGCTTCATAACTGTGTAACTATGTTAATTTTAAGATTTGTATTATCTATGTAAATTTGTATGCTTCTGTATACTCCTAATATTTGCTTGCAATTTGATCTGTGGAGCTTTTCTCCCAGGGCCTCTGCTGAAAATGGACATGCATCCAGTCGGACTTTCCCAATCTACAAATGTAAAATAATAAAAATAATAATAAAATAAAAGTGACTTCATCCAAACTTCTCCAGGCAATGTTCAGTGGTTCATTGAATAAGATGGATATAAAACACCATAAGTGCTTAATTTCACTATTGGAAACTTCATCAGATCATGCCAGATGAGCACCTATGAAATCCAGACTCTGTGTAGCTGCAAGCTGAAATTTGTTGTAATTGACTGTCATTCCCAGATAAGAACACAATTGGTGCAAATAGTCCCTTGCTTGAAGAAGTTGATGCCAGGTTGGGGCAATTAGGAGCCAGTTGTCTAGATATGGAAACACTCAGAATCACAGCAGTCTTAAGTGAGCTGCTACCACTGCATGCATTTGGTGAACACCCTGGGGACTGTGGTGAGATTAAAGGGCAGTGATCTGAACTGGCAATGACTGGCTACCAGCTAGAAGCAAAGGTATCTCCTGGAGCTACTGTTCATTATGATGTGATACTACACATCCTGAAGATCTGTTGAGCACATCCAATTTTTCTTTTGCAACAAAGGTAAAAATGGACTGAACCATGACCATCCAAAACTTTGTATACTGAACAAACTGATTTAACTTGTTGAGATCTAGATTCTATCTCCAGTCCCTGGTCATTATTGGCACTAAGAAGAATCTTGAGTAAGTTCTAGACCCTCTCTGGTCTGGAGGGACCTCTTGGATGACTCTTTTTTTCTAGCAGCTTTTTTTATTTCTAGAGATGTTTCTTCCCTCTGACTGGGTGGAATATTGGGGATTTTCTTCTTAACTGTGGGAGGGGTTAGGGACAATGGTATTGTATAATCTCTGGGTATAAACCTTTGCAGTCATGAATCTTTTATGATAGACAAGCAGGCTCTTTGGTGCAGGGATAAACAACCCTGACTGCCTCCAAAGAGGTACAGTCAGGCCTGTGTTTAGGAGCACTGATAGGGACTATCTGAGAAAGAATTTCTAAAGTGTTTTTCTGCAGACAACCTCTACCATGAGGAAGGCATCTTACAATTTGATTTACCCCCTCTGCCCCTGGGGGAACTATTTATGCATGAATTCTGGAAAATGACCTGGGGTTTCTTAAATCACATCTTTCTGCCACCTTACTGGTTCCTAGAGAAGGGCCTTTGAGGACTAGAAAAATGTAAACCAATAGCAGACAGAGGCTTTCCCATTTGTTCAAACTTCAGCAGTGTGTCTTTAATCTTACAGCCAAACAGAAAAGATCCATCAAAGGATGCATTGATGAACGAATACTTAAATGTGCCCACAAAATCACATAAATGCATCCAGACATTCTCCTGATGGCTGTGTCTGAACTCACCACCAATGACATACCTTCTGCAGCATGGGAGATTAACCTCATAGATGCATTTCAGATAGATTGGAGGTTGACCCTTTAGTGGAGATTTTATTTCCATCCTTGGAAGACATGACCCCAGAAAGAGATTTGGTAATCTTCTTCATCAAATCACTTTGCCGTCTTGTAAAATGTGCCAAATAATTCAGTGACCTAAATGAAAAGGTTGCTGAAGCATAACTATACTTTTCAAATCTATCCAGCACCCTAAACTCTCTATTAGGTGGATGGCCAGAAGAACTCTGCTCTGCTAGTTCTTTTCTTATAGCTGTGGCTACAACCATGGCATCAACATGTTCTCCCTTGTTCAAGAGTGTACGATCTTTAGGTGCGGGGACAAGACTTTTATCCGGTTTGGCTCAACAGTGTCTGGCTCCTTCCATGGCCACTGAGAGACTAAACCAATGATGTCATTGGCTGGGGTTTACCCAAGAAGTAAATGGGGCAGATTGAAAGCCTCCAGGAACACAGATTCCTCATGGGAATGAGTATCAGGAGACTAACCATCTTTTCGTTTCAAGATTTCTAGGATGTCTTCCAAGGAGACACCATCAGGTGGTGATGTGAGGGACTCCTCCCACTCATCAAAATCAGTGTCTTCTGTGAGAGATTCCTTGGGGGGAATCTAAGTGCCTCCTCTTGCACGTACTCTTTCAAGGGACTTCCTCAGTGAGATGCTTTGGAGAAGTGTCAGAAGAGATAACAATGCCCTGGTGGACTGGCTGGAAGCTCATTTGGTTTGGTTGTCCCAGTGGAGAAGATGGTTGAGACTCAGATTACAGAACATTATGAGGCAGGGTTATCTGATCCAATAAGGGCAGGGGTATCTGTTCTCTAGTCATGGAGAAAACTCTCACCATAACCTCAAAAGCAGAATGGGATCTCTCATCATCAGCTCCTGCAAACCCTTCAGCATGTCACCCAAGAAGGGAGTCAGATTTGAGCTATCCAGCACCAAGGCTCTGAGGGGACAAGATGGCTCCAAAGGTTTTGGAGTTAATCCAAGCTCCTGGATCTGGCACCAGTGCTTCAATTCCAAGTGTCCTCTAGCTTCAAAACACTCGGTGCTTGTCAGCTTAGGATAACCATTGGCAATGAAGAGCAGTCATTAGATACAAAGTAGACAGCCCCAGGGATCTCACATTCAATGGCTCCAAAAACAGAAGGATGGATCAGAGAAGACACCAGAGGGGAAGTGGACAGGTTCACCTCCTAGACCAAGAAGGGATCAAAGCAGGGAGAACCCCCATCGGTATCTGTACATTGAGGAACTTTCTCATCATCCTGTTCAGATCTGCTTCTGAAAGACTTTTGGAGGACTGAAGAGAGGATGTAGTGGAAGGAGGCCTAGAAAGTCTTCAAAGCAACTCCTCTAGGAAGGGAGAGGGGACCTTGGATGGAATCAGATAAAAACAAGCTGTGGGATACAGATCTGAGTAGACCTTGATTCTTAAGTTGTCGGATCCAACTTTTTATGGATCTTAGCAAGAGGCTCCACTGAAGGAGCTGATGCTGAAGTTGAGGATCAGTATGGAGACCTTTTCAAGGACACCTTATACTTAGAGAGTTAAATTTAGATTTCTCTGCCTTTTAGAGAGGGTTTGAGCCCCAGCCACTGAAGAAGAAGATGTAGAGAGCAAGAGACCTTAAAGAACTAATTTGTTCTTGCAGTCTGTCAAGGCCCTAGATTTAAATCCAGAGCAAATACACAGTCAAAATCAACATGTGCCAGACCCAGACAATACACACTTTCCCTGTGGGCATCAGAATCTGAGATCTTATCCTACAGGAAACACACTTTTAAACATAGAGGGTTTTTCCAACATCTTAAAACTGTTACCAACAACATGCAGCAGAGCACAAAAAAGTACTAAAAATATTACCCTAGCAAAAGCTACAAAAAAATCTACCTATGTAGACAGAATTTTTTGTTTTTTGAAGGAAAGACGAGAAAGGAAGTAAAGGGAAGAACAACCAACAATGATAGAAAGAGTGCTTGTAAAGAATGTAAAGGATACCTGCAATGGTAATATGAGAAGCACCACCATGGTAACAGACAATAAAAAACGGACGGAAGAACTGGCTGAGCACACTAAAACATGGGAGGGACTCTTGCCGCAGTGGTACGGCGGTAGCATTGTTACCTCACAGCAAGAGGTTCTCCCATTCGATTCTCAGCTTAGCTTGGGAGTGCCTTCTGTGTGGAGACTGCATATCCTCCCCATGGTTGGGTAGTGTTCGAAAGACATGCGTGCGTAAATGGGCCTGCCTTCATTGAAGGTTGAGCGTTGAGCTGGCACCTCGGCGTTTCGTAAAAATCTACTGCCAATCATTAGTGGACCGGAGTTCCGCTGTGGCGACCCCTTACTGGGAAAAAAGCCGAAAGACAAACAACAACTAAAATATGGGAGGGAGGAGGAAGAAAGGCAATATATAAAACTTAATTAACTTACAACAAGAAAAAGTCTGAAGACCACTCAAAAAATCTCAAGAGCTAGGAATCTGTGTCTGAAAACTAATGGTGGCAAAAGAGATCTGATGCACCCGGGTGGGAAGTTGGCATAATGGTTAAGGTGCTTACCTTGCAGACAGAAGATGCAGGGTTTGATTCTCACATGGGGTAACTGGTTAGGCTTAAAATGGCCCACAAGGGCAATTAGCCTAGTACTAATCTATGAATCTATGAACCTATTAGGCTGGTGGGGTATTGTGGGCAAAGGGAGGAGCTTGAGAGTTGTAGGATCTGATGATCTGGTAGAAGTGGATGAGTCAGATCTAAGTACCAGATGTGAACCCATCAGTTGAGAAATGAATGAAAATTACAGCATCAGACGTGCAGTTCTCCCATGCTCAATGAAGGCAACCCTGCAATTGCAGAGGATGTGCCAGTCTCTTGATCCTTACTGGTTTTCTGATAAGGTACACCAGAGAGACCAACAGCAAGAGATGGAGGATCTGAGGACAAGGTTTTAGGCACAGCAGACTCACCCATCTGCAGCTAAGGCAGTGATGGAGCAATCAGGACACCCAAAGACTCCCTAAAACTTTCTTCTTCTCCTTGTGGATAGTGGAAGCAAGAGCCTAAATATTGCTTATTGCTTCATGTTAGAGATGGGAAGGAGATCTCACAAGCAGGAAGCAGAGCCTGAGTAAGTCAGTAAATCTTCTGACAGGAAAATTTAAGGCTCTGTGGGGAAATTTTTAGTGGCAGTCTCCAAAAGCACCAAATTCTGCCCCCTCTACACACCACACACACAAGCACATTCACTCTACACAAACAGGTAGATTATGTCAATAAGAAGAGATGACAGAGTTTTGTCACTAAAGCATTACATAAGTAAAAATTGCCTCAGCAGCATGACAGTTCTACAAAAAGAAAACAAATTGTAGCATAAAATAATGAAATTCAAAGGAAAAATTTTTCCACAGAAAAATTATGTAGTAGAAGGTTTTCCGCAAAGGGGAATCGCTTTATCTGCCCACCCCTGAAAGGATTGCTAGCTAGCAGTCAGATCCTTGTGAGATCTCCTTCCCAGCTTGAACATGAAGTTAATTTGTACAGGAAAGTGAAGCAGAAAGAAAAGTTGATCACACTGCAAACTTGACATGCTATGTTTAAGTGAAACACCCTAGGATGTAGCATATATTGATACAAAGAACAATGCAGCACATGAATCACAAAACACTCATATTATCAATGCCACAGGCTAGTGAAACAAATCAATGAAAAAAAAACAATATTGGCATTTATGGTACATTTAATTTATGATTTTATTGATTCAGAAATTCTGGTTAAATAAAAATTATGAAAACCAGAATGCTGAGTGGTAATCCAAAGCTTGAAAAAAGTACAACACTTAAAAATGGCAGCTACTAGAAACAAATCCAAAGATGATCTTTGGATTTGTGTTTGTAATAGCTGCCATTTCAGTGTTGTGTGTGTTTTTTAATAACACTAGCAAATGTTTATAGAAACATTTCTTAACAGCAACACGTACGTTTTTCAAATGAAAATATAAGCGCTTCAGTACAGATGACTTATCCATATGATCAGCTGTGTTACTGTCTACATTCTTCAGTTTGTGGTAGTCCAAGACTTCAGTTTCTGTGTTAGAGGATTTCATCTCACTGCCCATGTCTGCCTTGTCTTGACTGCAAGGAATGAGATCTTCATTATCTTCAGAGTTTGAGACAGTCTTGCTTCTCTCACTGCCTACATCTGTCTTGTTCTGATTGCAGATAGTGAGATCTTCATTATTGTCAAAGTCTGGGATAGCATTGCTTCTCTCACTGCCCATGTCTACATTGTCCTGACTGTAGGGGTGAAACTTTTAGTATTTTCAAAGTCTGGGACAGCGGTGCTTCCCTCACTGCCCATATCAGCACCGTGCTGACTACAGGGGCTGATATCTTTTGCACTTGGAGCAATGATGCTTATTTCACTGTCTGTATTTGTCTTGTCCTGACTTCATGGGATGAGATCTTCAGTATTTTCAGAGTCTGGAACAGTGCTGCTTTTTTCACTGCCCACATCTCTCTTGTCCTGACAGCAGAAGATGAGATTTTCTGTGTTTTCAGAGTCTGGGACAGCAATGCTTCTCTCACTGCCCCCACTGGCTTTATCCTGACTGCAAGGGATCAGGTGATCATTATCTAGGACAGGGGTGCTTCTCTCATTGCCCACATCAGCCTTGTCCTTACTGCAGGGTACAACATCTTCAGAGCCTGGGACAGCGATGCTTCTCTCTCTGCACATAAGTGCTATCCTGAATGCAGTGGATAACATGTTCATCATCTAAGACATTGGTGTTTCTTTCACTGCCCACAACAAGTTTGGCCTGATTACAAGCTATGATATCTTCAGTATCAGGGACAATGGTACTTCTCTCACTGCCCAGACCTATCTTGTCCTGACTTCAGGGGATGAGATCTTCTGTGTCTTCAGAGTCTGGGATGGTCTTTGCATCTCTCATTGCTCAAGTCTGCTTTGCCTTGACTGCAGGGGGTGGGATATTCAGTGTTTTCAGAGTGTGGGACAGATATGCTTTTGTCCTAGCCCTTGACCTGATTGCAAGGGATAAAGTATGTTATTAATTTTAATCTCACTAGGAACACGTGGGTAGCTTTAAAATGTTTGGAAAGAAGAGATAGGTTTGTTATAATTAAACCTGCTGATAAAGTGAGGAAATATAGTGGTAAGGAAGGATGATTTTTATAAAAGAATGTGTTCTGTTTAATTGAATAATACATCAGAATATCAATTGTTAAGATGATAATCAACTACAACAAATTCAAAATGGTATGGTGATGCTACTGGAGGAGTTGGTTAATAGGGGTGTATTATCAGAAATACTGAGGGATACTAGTACTAACTAGTAAATCCTCATATTTCAGTATTTTATGTGCTACTTAAATTCCATAAAAACATGGGAAAGTCTCTGGGGAGACAAACTGTTTCTCAGGTGAGGGGTCCCATGGAAAGGGTTGGTGAGATTTTGGATACAGTTCTCCATCTTATGTGGTACAGCTTCTTTTGTACATTAGTGACACACATTTTCTTAGAGAGATTAAAAAGGTTAAGTGGCAGGAAGGGCATTTTTATACACACACACACACACACAGATATATATATATATATATATATATATATATATATATATATATATATATATATGTATGTATATATATATATATATATATATATATATATATATATATATATATAAAACTTCAGTAAATACCTTCCTATATGCTTCTAATGTGCACCATGACCATTTGATGAAGTCTTTGCCTATGATGAATTTTATAGGGATAGAACATTATGTTTAGAGGAAGTTACATTCCAAGAAGTGGCTATGGACATAGTTAATAGTGTATTATCTAGGGGTTATAAACATTACCTTCTAATTACTACATAGTGGAAGGTTGAAGATGGGCACAATAAAGTTAGTTGGAAAGGTAAATATGATAGAAAGGTTCGTAGAAATAAGGGGGAACAGGAAGACGTATATTTTGTGACTCCTTATGCTCCATTTATTTAAGGAATGTCATGTATTTTGAAGAAATGCTGGTATATAATAACATCAGATGAGATATATAGAAATATGAAATTGAATATTTCATATAAAAATTCACCCAGTATTGGGATGAGGGTCGTACATACAGGGATAAGTAGTGAGATTGAGGATTTAAAATGTAAGGGCTGTTAAACTTAAAGGTATATGGGAAAAGAGGATACCTACATAATTAATGCTAGAGTATTTAGGGTTCCAGGGACATTTAACTGTTATCAAAAGATGATAATATATGGATTGATTTGTCCCGGTAATGAATTCTATATGGATAATATGATATGCCAGGTTAGGGTGAGAGTATGAGAGCATATTAGAAATATAAAAAATAATTACACTACGAGCACAGTAGCATCGCATTTCTCAGAGCATCATAACAGTGATTCTGATCTGTTAATTTTTTTTTTATATATTGTTTGTATTTAAAGGCTCTGAGTTGTTTTTTAAATCCTTCAGATATATTATTACAGAAGGAAGCTTGGTTTATATTAGTCTATGATACTTTGCATCCTAAGGGTCTCAATAATGAACCTCCTTATGAAGTATTTTGTTTAGTTAATTATACAAATTAGGGACTTGTCTTAGTGGTGGGAATGGTTTTGTATTTATGAATGTCAATGGATATATATATATATATATATATATATATATATATATATATATATATATATATATATATATGGATCTACCAGAAAACATCGACAAGCAAAAACACAGACAACGAGATCACCAACACCACAAAACTGACAGTTCAAAGACACAGCAGTCCACATGCCTGACATACCACAATCCCGACAGTCAACAAAACAAAACAAATTCCTTTTCCGAAAAACACACACACAACACAAGCACACCAAACCCTTACAAACCTACACTAAACCTTACATACACAACTATCTATGCACTAACCTTAACCCAAACCCTAACCCTAAGGTCCTTCACTATCACACAAATACCTTACCTGCACCCTAACCCTAAGGTCCGTCACTATTGCACACTTACCTTACCCGCACCCTAACCCTAAAGTCCATCACTAATGCACACTTACCTTACCCGCACCCTAACCCTAAAGTCCGTCACTATCGCACACTTTCCTTACCCGCACCCTAACCCTAAAGTCTGTCACTAACACACACTTACCTTACCTGCACCCTAGATGGTATCCTCCAATAAAAGGAAGCCAATCTGGTGATCCCCTGCCATAAACAAACTCTACAACAGAAGAAAGAAACTGTTGCAAAAAAGAGTAAAATCCCATGACTGGAGGAACTCCCAGGTCAGCCTCAGTAAGAAGCTGAGATCCCTCATAAAATCCTCCACAGCTAGTTACGAAAAACAAAATCACCACTGATTCTAATGATAACCACAAAGCATTGTATAGCTATGTCATGAATCTCAATGGCAACACTCAGATCTGCTCTGAGTTACAGCACAATGGCACTAAATATACAGAACCAACTGATATCGCCAACATCCTGGCAGATAGGTTCAGTGCTAACTTTACCCCCCTCTCATCCCCTAAAGGGCCCATCTCTATACTGGAAGAATGCAAAGTTCCTGTAATCATGGCTGCACAGGAAAAAACACACTCTCCAAAGCCAAGAACACATCATCCATGGGACCTGACAACATCCCAGCCTGCGTTCTACATGGACTACAGAACAAACTGGCACCCCACCTAAGTACCATGTTCAGTCATAGCCTCACCTCAGGCTTTGTGCCCACTGAATGGCACACAGCAATGGTTTCCCAGTTCACAAATGGGGAGCCACCATGGACCCTGGGAACTACCGCCCCATTAGCCTGATGAGCCTGGTCTGCAAGGCTATGGAACATATCCTCATGGAACTTATAAACAATGACACTAGTAATCTCCAAACTCTGGACCCCACCCAGTTCTGGTTTGTAAAAGGCAGATCATGTCTCCTAAACCTGATACACTTCTTTGAAGCAGTCACCAAAGCTGTAGATGAGGGTAAGGTGGTTCACACAGCCTATCTAGATCTCGCCAAGGCTTTCGACACCATCCCCCACTCTGGAATTATAGATAAACTCACTAAACTAGGTATAAATCCCTATGACACAAGATGGGTTGCCAACTAACTCATTGACAGAACCCACACTGTGAAAGTAGCAGACTCCAAATCCAACTTCAGACCAGTGACAATTGGAGTACCACAGGGTTCAGTCCTGGGTCCTCTCCTGTTTGGTATCTACTTTTCTGAAGTATAGGCTAACATAGATGGTCTTTGGCTAACAAAGTTTGCAGATGACTGCAAACTAGGAACCATAATCAAAACTCCTAACGATGTGGACATCCTACAAAAGGGCCTCACTGAGACAGGTTGTCTGGTGTCAAAGCCATGGCCTCAAGCTCAATGACAAAAACTGCATTGTCATCCCTTTTGGGAAAACCTCTGTACCCATGAACTACCACATAGCCGGTAGTCTACTTAACACTGAAAGTGTGATAAGAGACCATGGGACACAGGTGGACAGTAGTCTATCCTTTGATAATCACATCACCACAGTAGTCAGGAAATCCTTCTACATGGCACACCTCATCACAAAAGGTTTCTCATCCAGGAAAAAAGATGTCATTGTTCCCCTCTACTCACCACTCATTAGACCCATTATAGAGTACACTGCGCCTTTTGGTATGTACCTCACAAGACATCTACAACAACTAAAAAGGCCACAGAAATACCTCACAAAGAGGATTACCAGTCTCAAACTGATGCCCTGCGCAGACCGTCTCAAAAAACTCCAGCTTTACTCCATCGCATATTGCCTACTCAGAGGCGATCTCTGCCTAACATACAAAGCTATGTCAAACCCAGAGCTGTTGAACATGCTCCACTTAAAGAAATCCCAATCCCTCCGAGCTACATGCTCTAGGGGCATAAAACTTGTCACCACAATAAACAGAACATGCTGGAGGGATAGATTCCTGTCCCAGAAACTTCCCATACTCTGGAATAAACTACCTATCTATATCAAACAAACCTCCTCATTAGTACTCTTCTAGAAAAATCTTGATGATTGGGTGGGAGATAGGAAACTCACCCCTGGGATCACTTCTGTGGCTCTGCTTGACAGGGGTACAGGAAAATAATTTTCTTGGGTATCTAAAGCCAGAGTACCTTTTGGCTAGGCTTATATAGGTCCTAGGGCCAATAGCCTAGTATCTACCTATGAACCTATTTCTGCCATATGGTGTAATTGCATACACTACCAGGATGAGCCGCAACAAGGTTAATGATAAGGCCAATTTATTCCCATCTATAATTTTTTTGGTCAGACAGATGGTTTAACTATATCCTGGCTTGCTGCTGTGCTGGTTGTCTTTTTACAATAGGACATGGTGTGTGGTCATTTTCCAGTGTTATCCACAGAGTCCCAGCCTGCTATAGCACATCATCTGCATATTCCATGTTCCTTAGATAGCCTGCAGAATCTATAGAAGTAGGAACAATAAACATTATGCAAAGTACATATGGTCTCTAGTGTTTATCTGCCAAAAAAATAAAGGCATGTCCTTTTGAAAGCACTTGCCACACTTTATCTGTATAGTGCACATGCTGGCATATATTAGTGAAGGCTCCATTTATACTGTGCCATCCAGATTATAACATGCACTATAGTTCTTGATCTTTTAATCTTTCTTGGACTTGTGCTTGCATCAGTCAACTACTTTGCTATGCTATGCTGAGTGCAAGTACTTTTTGGACTCCATCCTTAATAGTCATACTAAATAGGTCAGTTGATTTAAAATGCACTATACATTTAGGCTTCAATATTTGCATTAAATTCATTTTTTTCTCAGGTTGGATTTAACTTCTATTCGTAGGTCTACATTTGAGTACATGGATTTATATTTGTGTATATTGTTGACTTTTATGAAATAATTCCGCTGTGTAAAATATTTTGTTTGAAATAAGCAAATAAAATGCAATAAAAATAAAACATTTCATGTGTTATTTTTGGCATTAATTTTTTCATCATAATAGATACATAAGTAGTTTTTGTTGGTAAAGTAATTGAAAATATGATATATCTTTCCTCAGTACAGCAGCATTGGCTTGGAAAGGCATTCAGAGTGTACAGTTATTTTAGACTTCAATGTTTGTGCTGAATTCCTTTTTTAATAACTTACATTTTAGCTTATTTGTGTAGGTCTGCATAGTTAATTGGTATATTGTTGACCTTTTTTTAAGCAATTCTGCTGTACAAAGCATTTTGCTTGAAATAAGCAAACTAAATGAATGAAAAAAAAAACATTTCTGGTGTTATTTTTGGAATTACATAGTTACATAATAGTAGAGCTATAACCAGTTTTTGTTGCAAAACTAAATGAAAAATAAGACATTTTTTCCCTCAGTGCAGCAACATTTGCAAGGAAAGGCATTCAGAATACTTCACAGTTTCTTTTTGTTGAGTACCTCTAATAACAGTAGCATTCTTGACTTACCACTTAGTTGAGGAAATTAGGAGCCAGTTCAAACTGAACTATGAAGTGACACAGCAACGGTAAAAGCCTACAAGGAAAGGCTGTAATACATATCTTTCTCAGTGGCAGTATTGCCCATGATTGTCAGCTACTGCCTTAAATTACAAAAGCAGAAAATACATTGAACAGGCATGTGCTCCTAATGCTTTGGCAAGTGGCTTGCTGTGTGAGTCAGCAAATATCTGTGCTAGCATCATGCAGCAATGCACTGAGTATCACTTCTTTAAAAACATTTTGTATATCTGGGTATGCCCTTGCAGCAGGTATGAGGGGAGTTCTAGCTACCACTACTCCTTTTTTCTTTTTAATTTCTCCATATGTTTTGGGGTTTCTAATACCATGACAGAAATGGACCCCATTCTTGTGTCAGGGTAGGATTAGAGTTCATGAAGATAGTATTGAAACAGACTTGCCACATTGTGGTGTCTTCCAGTAAACACATCACCAGGAATGTATATATCACACTCGCCAAAAAAATGTACAATAGTTTCTAGTTCTGTGCTAAAGAACTTGAACTTGTCTGCATCTACTACTTTGTAAACCGATGTGTACATAGCCCATCATTTTGAATTGCCATTGTTAGCGTTCAGTTTTTATATTAAATTCACCTTTCCTTAACTATTCACTCATCAAATCTTCATCAACATGTCTTTGATGCAGGAGTTTTCTGTACTTGCCGCTATAACTGTGGGCTTTCCAGTTTTTCTTTCTTTCCCACTGTTCTTGCTCTTTATATGGTTTCCTTTTGCTTTTAGCACTATCTGTTGCCACCTGATTTTTGTCATCTTCTGTCTGGATTTCCATGCTCACTACTTTTTGAAATGCTTCTGCTAATTTGAGAAAAGATTTCATTTAGAATTGTTTTCTTCAAGGTTTAGAACGTTATTTATGTTTGCTCCTGATGATGTCAACAGATATGTATGCAGTCCCATGATTACAGACCTATGCATATAGTCAGTTGCAAACAGTCCCATGCTTCCTAGAGAATGAACTAAGTTAAAGGGCCTTGCTCCACCAATTAAGCCTTCACATGCACTGTTTGTATATAAATATATGGTTCTATGTCAGATGACTCACTTTTTGGAAACTCAAAAAAATACAGAAGAAACCATATGACTGAGTTTCCGAAAACTCAAACATCAAAAAAAATAAAAAGAAAAACATAAGTTTACCATTTTTACATTTCTTCAGGAGGGCAAGTCTCCCTGCACCCCCCCCCACACTCCCTGCAAATTATATATATATCAACTCCGAGAATGCACTACAGTGAGGCCCTTATGCCAGCATATTACCTGTACCGCATTCTCTATTCAAAATCTTCGAGTTTTCAAAAACTTGATCATATGGTCTCGATCATATGAAGTTCAAGTTTCTGAAAACTCAGTCAACTGATAGGGACCCATATATGCCCAAGTGATCTGCTGTTTGGGTCTAGTCAATGAGACCAAATCTGTAAGTTGGAACAGAAACAGCAAGCTGATTTATATGTTGAATTTTATTCCTACATGTCAAGTCAGCTTTTAGTTTTAACATTAGTATTCTAAAGTATTACTTACTAAGTTGTATTCTCCTTTGTTCGTGTTTTATTGCTGACCTTTCATTTATTGACAAATATTTATATCTGTCCTCTTGTTCAAGTTACTTTATATAATATTCCTGTTCTGCTTTGGTATTTTATTGTTTCTTCATCTTTCTTGCTAAAAATGTTGCTTTTGTACATTTATTAAGAACAGGTACCATTCTTGTATAATATAATGAGGTTTTAACCACTTCTAGCTGTGTTTGCAGGTGCTTGCCTAATGAGCTAAGCAATTTTTAAATGATTCACAAAAGGTAGATTAAATTGTTTTTGACAGGGCTGTTTTTTGGAAATTAAGCTTTAGCTATAGACCCGTCTATTAAGTAAACAGCTTATTGGGTTAAGGGCATCACAAAAAACAGTGGTGAATAAGAATCACTCTGGAATACCCCCCTTTTTGAATTCTTTACCCTGGGACATTATTTTGTGACTCATTGTAAAGTGGTTTACAATTCCTCTTTCATGTAAGTGGAATGTAAAAACTGAGATTATTTTAAACTATGATCATTGAATGATGTGAATGGTATAGCCTATGAGCTTCCAAGATTGTGGAGTAGGATCACAATAGATAGATGTTTATGTGGTAAAATGTGTTATCAGGCTACTGTTTGACCATTTGTGTCAGTAAGTTGCTTGTAGATACCACCCCTTGCTCTGTTGATGCTATACATTGCAACTCTAGTGATTAGAAGGTTGGATGGTGTTTCTCAATATTCAGATTTCTACCCAGTGAGGTTTCTTTGCTTTGGCTTTATGACCTCATGTCTTTTTTCAGAGTAGAATGATTGTGTTCAGAACTGCTGCTACTACTGTCACAGGCTACTTCTATTTTATTTTTTAAGGAATTAATGATCTGTGTCATATATCTCAGAGGTTTATAACTAGGTCCATTAGTGGATACTAGATAACTCTGCAACCATTAGCAGCCTAGTCAGAAGACCCAATATCAAGATTTACCCCTGCCTCATGGGGGGAGGGGGGGTTACACAAGAAGGAGGTTAAGAAAATTTTTGACTCTCCATCTAAATGTATGCATTAGTCTTGAATTTAGCTGGTGCATTGCTTTACTTAGTATACAAAAATAGTTTATTCAGTAGATGTATAATATGCTGGCATAAGAACCTATTGCACTCTGTGCATTATTCATTTATTGATAGAGATTGAAGTACTTTGTACATATGTTTGAGGAACCATTAGTTCTAAGAAGAGACTATAGGTGGTGGAGGGAGAGGTCTTTCATGGTTTGAAAGGGCAAACATATGTCCCTGTGGAGGAGTCTATAGGAAGCAAAATACAGAGAAAGAGAAGACAATTAGTTTTGATCACTAAGGGTCTTGAGGTCTGAGACAAAGTTTCATCGTTTGAGTGATATGTTTCAATAAGTATGTATCAAAGGTGGCATTATATTCAATAATGCAAGTTCTAGATGAGATGTCCTCAGTTATTAGCTGCATCAGATATAAGAATTTTCTAACTACAGTAGAAACATGGTGAATAAATGGCATTGTGTCATCAACAAGGATGCCAAGGTATCTAATGACATTATCATTCATTAGGGATATGTCATCTATGTAGTATGATGAGGATTTTTTTAAATAAAGTAGATTATACTATTTCATGTGAGGCAATTCTCCTCGCATTAGTGGTTTGCATAATCTGGCTCATCCTGGTGTACCTTCATGTTGGCTTGTGCTTGCATAGCAACTAAAGAACAGTGATATTGACATTTCAATCACAGAAATAAATGCCAAGTAGAACAGGACCAACTACTGAGCTTTGAGGAACTTCACTTCTGACATTTTACTTACCGAAATGGCACCACTGATATCTAGTCAGTCAAGAAACCAAGCACATTTTCACATTGCTACATTTGAATTAATGCTTAAATTCCTCAGTTTGTCAATTATGTCAACTCAGGGGAGAGTAGTGAATGTCTTGGACAGGTCTAAGTATGCTAAGTGTACTACACAAGCATGGTCAACCTGTTTGTGTTACCCTTTCAAAGAAGTTTTTACAATTTTAATAAGGCATGATCTACCTTTCACAAAGCCAAATTTATCCTTCATCTTCTGATCCTTTGCTTTAGCATTGTCTGTCAGCTGGATCTCTTTTTTTTTAATGCGACTTCTGTGTTTTTCTTCTAAACAGTACAGCAATTACACTTTTACGTTCATGAATTATATATACTTGTGTCACTGTTCTACTTGTAACAGGCTTAATTGCAGGAACAAAGCCCTTAAAGTTAGTGGACTGTTTTGTTATCACATTCCCATCAAAGCAATTTAAGTATTGTAAAGTTTGACATAATCAAAACACAATATGGAGTGTACATGGACACTCTTTTTATTACATTATTCTTTATTTCTGTTTATTACTTATTTTCTTGCTTTGGTAACTAGCTCTACATGCTGAATAATGGATCAGGATTCAGAAAGGTTTCCCACAATGTGGAACCCTAAGCTTGCAAGGTTTATGCATGGCACAGTAAACCCTTCCAATTCAGAGGCTGCTCGTTTACTGAGATTTTCTGCTGGAGGTGGCCATGCTGAGGAGAGTGGTCATGCTGAGGATGTCACATGACAATGTAACAGTCTGGATTAGCAGTTAATGCTAATTAACTATATGTTCTCCACATGACATGGTGGTGGCTTCAGATTAACTCTAGAAGGAAAAAATGAGCGCCATCTTTTGACAGCATTTACCAATTCATGCCTATGGCAATAGATGCAGTACAAGTGAGAATAGTAGGGACACAGGTATATCTGTTTTTGCATGTCTGTGGAAGCATGAATGGGGCTGAATAGATGTGTAGGTGTGATGCATGTATCCATGTGTCTGTCTGTTTGGGTAGTTCCAAACCTGTGACAAGTGGAGTATCACAGGGTTTAGTCCTAGGTCCTCTCCTGTTTGGTATCTACTTCTCTGAAGTACAGGCTAACACAGAAGGTCTTTGGCTAACAAACTTAGCAGATGACTGCAAACTAGGAGCAATAATCAAAACTCCCAACGATGTGGACATGCTACTAAAGGGCCTCACTGCCTGGTGTCAAAGTCATGACCTCAAGCTCAATGCCAAAAAGTGCATTGTCATCTCCTTTGGTAAAAACTCTACCCATGAACTACAACATAGGCGATAGTATACTTAACACCGAAAGTATGATAAGAGACCTTGGGACACAGGTGGACAGCAGTCTCTCCTTTGATAATCACATCACCACAGTAGTCAGGAAATCATTCTACATGGCACACCTCATCAGAAAAGGTTTCTCATCCAGAAAAAAAGAGGTTATTGTTCCCCTCTACTCATCACTCATTAGACCCATTATAGAGTACAACACCCCTTTTGGTATGTACCTCACAAGACATCTACAACAACTGGAAAGGCCGCAGAAATACCTCACAAAGAGGATTACCAGCCTCAAACAGATGCCCTACGCAGACCGTCTCAAAAAACTCCAGCTTTACTCCATCACATATCACCTACTCAGAGGTGATCTCTGCCTAACATAGAAAGCTATGTCAAACCCAGAGCTGGTGGACATGCTCCACTTAAAGAAATCCCAATCCCTCTGAGCTACACGCTCAAGGGACCTAAACCTTGTCACCACAATAAGCAGAACATGCCGGAGGGATAGATTCCTTTCCCAGAGACTTCACATACTCTGGAATAAACTACCTATCTATATCAAACAAAGCTCCTCATTAGCACTCTTCAAGAAAAATCTTGATGATTGGATGGGGAATAGGAAATTCACCCCAGGGATCGCCTCTGCGGCTCTGCTCGACAGTGGCACAGGAAATTAATTTTCTTGGGTGGCAAAAGCCAGGGTACCTTTTTGGCTGGGCTTGTATAGGCCCCAGCGCCGATAGCCTAGTTCCTGCCTATGAACCTATGAACCTATGAAGCCTCTGTTATGGTCAGTACAAACATGTGTGGGCACATACACATATACATGCATGCACGCGCGCACACACACACACACACACACACACACACACACACACACACACACACACACACACATACACACACACACACACACATATATACACACACACATTCTGCATTGCTGTGAAACAGTATCTCTGACTGCCATCTTCCATGAGTCATGACAAATTCTTGGGGCATGTCACATTGTCAGCCTAGCTATCTGGAATTTTGTAAATAATTATATGTCATTTGTGAATATTAATATGATTTCTATCAAAGTGTGACAGAATGAGATACTGCCAGGCCAGCTATCTGAAAATTTAAATGGTTGTGTGTCATCTATGAATATCAGCATGATTCATGTGCTTGTGTATCAAATGTATTGGAACTGTATGTTATGTGTGTATCAAACTGCTGGTACTGAAGTCTGTGTTCAAACCTCATATGGTCGAGACCATAAGTTCGAATTTTTAAAAGTTTGAGCATTTGAATGGAAATCTCCATAAGTGGAGGTTTCCATTTTTTTCAATGGAGTGTGATCTCGGAGTCTGTTTATTTAAATAGCAGGGGGTGTGGGGTGTGCAGGGGTGCTTGCCCCCCTGCTTAAAACAGTTTATTTTGTTTTCCATTGTTTTTTTATTTTTTTAATACATAGTCGAAGTTTTGTAACTTCGAACATAATGGTTTGAACATTACATGTTCAAAGTTATAATACTTTGACTATGTGATATAGACCCATGTTGGATAGGGTTTGTACAGTACTGAGCTTCAAAGGAGTATCAACAGTGTACCCTACTCTAACATAGATGATTAACTTGCAAAACTTAAGAATAGTTGAGGTTAAGTTACTTTACAGCTGGGCCATAAACAAAAGATGGTATCTCTCAGTTTCAGTGCAGTAGCAGACACAATATCTAGAGATAGAAGTTTTTTGTATTGTTTTGAAGGGGAGACAATTACTAGGCTTGAGATATTGCTTTATGACTTCCAACAGCTGCACAGCTCTGAGCAAAAGCCTCTGTCTATATATTTTCACAGGGATATGCTAAGTGCTACAATAGGGGTTTAACTTGAGAACAAAAGTCAGGTGACAAAATGTGATGTCATGCTGCAAGTATGCCAGCAGTAATATTTTATATTAATTTAAGAACTCTCAGAGAGAGAGAGAGAGAGAAACAGTGCATTTTGTATTTATTGTTGTCTTGACAACATGCACTGACCACCTCTGTCTTGCCTTGTTGTAGGATACAGTAATTTCTCTTAGATTCAGTTAGAAATATGGTAAAGTATAGCTTAGATATTTTTTCTGTATTTATTTGAGACTGTCCTGGAATGTTGTTTTAAATATTTCCTGTGATTTTTAACTCTGTCACTGTACATACATATTTAGTATTGTCTTGTTCTTATATTATTTATTATTAAACATATTTAAACATTTCAATTGTGGCTTGTCTGTTTAGAGATATTTAAGATGTTTGAGCACTTGCATATCTATTTGGTGACATTGTGCAAGCCACAAATACTAGCCTTGCTATTGGTCAAACTACCATTTGGATTAATAGTAACCTTAAAGGCTGCTCATTCAACAGTAGTATCAGCAGGTGTTCCTAGGTCAATCAGTGCAAGTTTTGACAGCTGTCAAGAACTAAGATGTACCAGTAGCTTGATGCTCACATTAACACATTGGACTATATGAGGCTGGTAGCGTCAAATATCTGGACAGCCCACACATCAGACCACCAGTAGTGGTGCCTTCCCATCATGGAAGCCAAGGAGGTGACCAAGTTCTAAATAGGTTTGTATTTGAACTGGCTTGCTAGGTCATCCTTACTCCAATCTATCTCTCAGTATTGTGTTTCACCTTCTTGTATGATACTCCTTAACCTGTTTGTAGTCCAGCCTTCACCATCACCAGTTGTCCACCATCTGTCAGTCTGCATCTCTCTATTGCTGTTCCCCCTTTATGTTACCACCTCACTTATCTGTCTTTACCTGTGATATTTCTGTGCATCTACACATGTTGCCATCACTGTGCATTCATTCCTTTCCCTATGCTGCCTTCCCACTCTACCCTCCTTATGAAAAAAGGCACCTGTCCTCCCCCCAAAAAAAAACTCATTCCCTCCACTCCCGTACCACTCCTCCCTTCCTGTTGTCCTTCTTTGTGTTCATTTGCCTGCTCTACCACCTTTCTGACTGTCATATAAAACTCTAACCATCCTATTTGTGTAAGAAAATAAGTTGCAACTTTGCTGTGTAGCCCTTGTATTGGTCCCCAGTTGTACCTATGTCACAGCCATCAGTGCTTCTGATACATGTTAATGTACATTGTGCCCAGCATTCTCGGTGTATGCTGATGTCTCCTGATCACATGATCAATCATATTAAGGTCAAAACACTTGCAGGGTGACTGACATTTTTGCAACTGCTAAGCATCAATACGCAGCACTTTTCTGGCATGTAGGTGCTATGTTGACAGTCATGTAGGTGTTATGTTGACTTTCATGTAGGTGCTATGATGCAGTCATGCATATCTCATTCCATTCTGTCTTCATTACTCTATCTTCACTGTTCTACTTACAGTACCACAATTTCATTATGCTTCTTTCCCAGTACCTCCTAATTGCATGTATTTAATAAATTATTACAATTATGTTATAATGGGCCTTTTTATTGTTTATATGTCTTTCATTATTATCTTGTCATACAGTTGAGCTTTTAACATTTGAAGACATAAAAGGAACATGGGCTGGATTTACAAAGGCTTGCACGGAGTCTAAGAGTAGTGTAAGACTCCGGAAACCAATATGTCTGCTGAGCGATCCAGGAACAGCCAGCAGGGGCGTGCATGAAAGCTCATAAATCTACTCTTGAACGGACAGTGTTAGGTTATGCAAATTACCTCATTTGCTGCTGAAAGCTATGCAAATGAGGTAAATCTGCGATCGAGGAAACACTAACCTGTCCGAGTAAGAGTAGTGTTATTTGCAGAAATGTTCTCGGTTGGTAACTGAGTACCATTCTGCAAATAGCAAAACGGAGCAATGACAGCTCCAAATAAAGGATGGATCCAGTTGAGGAAGCATGCCAATGGCCAAATATAAGGCCATTGGCATTTATATGTGTTGCAAACATTTTTAAAAATTAAAATATTTTTTTTCCCAGATCCCCGATGTTTAAGCATAGTGCAGCGTCGCACAAACTTGCAGCACTCTAAAAAAACAAAAAAAAAATAAAAAATAAAAGGCAAAAATAGGCATTTTATTACAAATATACATCTGCCATGCAAGTAAATGGCAGTCTGAAGACAACATGACTACTGAGTAGTGACTGCTAAGGGGGGAAGCTTAGTGTGAGAGATGTAACCAAGCATTAGTAGACAATCCTATGCAAATGAGTATAAGGATAGTGACTCCCAATTTTACCTGCTATGTGAACCATGTCCCTAGAGTGTAAGAGTAGGATTAGGGGATTAACAGAGTAGTAGATAGGTGACATCATGAGGGGGTATGTATCAAACACTGTAAGCCCATTGGAGCAGAGTGGCATGTGTCTGCTGTGAGTTACTGAAGACTGGAAGAGGCGTGTCCCTAGTTGTCTGAACTGAAAGCCAGAAACCGAAGGCATACACTGTGGCTACCACCAAAGTTTCTTGCAAAGATGCACTGTGTGCACACGTGTGCATGCCTGTAAACCCATGTAAGCCTGTGTGCGCCCATGTGAGTCTGTGTAAGACTGTGTAAGCCTGTGTGCGTGTATGTGCACCTGCCAAACCCGTGTAAGCCTATGTAAGACTATGTAAGCCTGTGTGCGTGGATGTGCACCTGCCTAAGCCTGTGTAAGCCTGTGTAAGGCTGTGTGCGTGCATGTGTGCTTGTTTGCGTGGTGCTGTCCCCTGTGGAAACAGAAAGGGAAAAAGAAGGAAAAGTAGTAGTAGGAAGTTAACCAAGGAGAACTAGCAGAGCTGCCAGGTGAAATTAATCAGAATCAGCCAGTTACACAGGCAGTACACTAGCCCAGCCCAGCCCAGCACTTAAAACTCTGTAAACAACATCCCCCCATGTTTTACTCTGAAACACTGCAACACTGCAGTATACAAAGAGAAGTGAAAATTTAAAAAGCTTAACTGAGACAAAAAAATGTTAGGGGCTGCCATTGCTATTATAAGGCAACATGTGCAAGATGCTGAGGGTGGTGCCATTGCGAATGTTGCTGAGCAACCCACAGTGAGGAGACTGAGAAGAGTGTACAGACCCAGGGTAACCTACCAGGGGCTACATGAGCTGGAAATAGTGGAGTTCTGTAGAGTGGACAGAGAGCTCCTGCAGCAAATTGTTGAGCTGTGCAGACCACGCCTCACACACAGAACCAACAGACGGGACCCCATCCCAGTGGAAACCAAGGTATGTGTTGGCCTAAGAATACTAGCAACAGGTACCTTCCAGAGACCAACTGGTGATATGATGGGGATTTCACAGGCATCTGCATCCAGGGTACTGCACCAGTTCCTGAATGCCATGTCAGCACATGTCAGTGATCATGTATATTTCCCCAATTCTTGTGAGGTACTGGCCAGCAATATACCTCTCCTCCAGCAAATAGCGGAATACCCTGAGGTATTGGGTGCAATTGACTGCACGCACATACACATCAAAGCACCAGCCGGTGAGCGGGGTAGGGCCTACATCAACCGCAAGGGCTTCCACTCCATCAACTACCAGGTCGTGTGGGATGCCCAGGGCATAATACTGAATGAGTGTGCTGGCTGCTCTGGAAGCTACCATGACTCCCATATCTGGCATCTGACGCAGCTGTACCAGACATTTACCAATGGGGACATCCCTGACGGTCACCTAGTGGGGGATGCTGGATAAGCACAGAGCCATGGCTGATGACACCCATCAGAAATGCACACACACCTGAACAAGAACTCCATAATGAGGCACACGCACAAACACAAAATATAATCGAGCATGTGTTTGGGATGCTCAAGTCACAGTTCCGGTGCCTGGGCACATCTGGTGGAACTTTGCAGTACTCACCAACTACATCTACCCAAATTGTCATGGTATGTGCCATGCTACACAATATGATCCTGTGACAACAGCTGCCGCAGGAACAGCATGGGGCAGGGCCAAACATCCCCCCACCATTGCCAAGGCCTGCACAGGTACAGCGTGACTTGGAGGAGGAACAACCTGAGCCTGCCCCAGTAGGCAGAAGGAGGCGTGCCCAGTATGCATTGGCCTTGGCAAAGAAGCAATGCATAGCACATACACTGGCTCAGTAGGAACCCTGGAAATTATACCTCTTTCTGACTCACACATAAAATAAAATGGATGCCTACCTCGACACCACCTGTTTTCAAATATGTATAGGGAGTGTAGTATGTGCATCCGACATAGGCAGCCCTGCAGCACCACCGGAGGCATGATTGCCATGTTTTAAGCAATATAAAGCAGTGCTAAGCAGCATTTACCAATATTTAAAATATGTAAACAAAATTGCCCATGCCAACTAGCGCAATGTTGGGCAACGTTGAGCAATGTTGGGCAAGATAGTGCAAAGTTGAGGAAAGACAGGTAAACATGCTCATATTAGCTTTACTGTCCCTTAAGCAGTCTGGTCTGCCTAGCATGAAAATAAAAAACAGTGACAGGGCTCGAACCCACGATACAGTGCACTATAGTCACAGTACTGAGCCACTAAGCCATGATAGCATTTCAGTAGCACAGACACAGCAGGACAATTGTACAGTAATGCAAACACAAAGAAATGCTGTAACATGCCCCTAAAGATGCATATGGATAACCTCCCCCACAGGCCTATGCAGACAGAGAACATCAGGCCAGGCGGTGTGATGTGGGCTGTGTAGGCTATGAAGTTTCAATCTAATATATGTGGCATTGGACGCTAATAAGTGTAGTACAGTAGTATGCCTCAAGCCAGTACGATAGGCAACAGTACAGACTGAAATGGTGTACCGTACATAGCAGTGCAGGCATAACAAATATGTATAAGTGTCAGTTGAACCCCTCATCGTATGTACACACATAGCAACAATCAAGTGTGCCCCTGGGTAGAAATGTACAAAGAATAGCTTCCCCCACTGTATGTAGGAATGTTGTAAAGTCTCTGCAAAATATCTCATGGAAGCCCTGCAGGCATAGTATGATCCCTGTTGATCTATGACACAAAGGTGAGGCCTGCTGTAAAAATACAACTTGATTTTCCATACACATATAGTATAAATGTCTATACTGGGCGTGCTCACACACTAAATGTAGTAGATTTCATTTATCATCACACAAAAAGGTCATACTGGGCATGCTCACACACTTATGCCAAATACGGAGGTGATCATAAGGGCTCTATGGACAAATGTGGATAGACATCTCTACTACCAGAAACACATTCACAAAGTTGTCAGAAAATCATGCTATGTGTTCACATAAACCGCAAAGGTCTGTGCATGTAGGTCAAAGGAGGTTCCTAGTACTCATCAGTCATCAGACCCATCAGAGAGTACCACAACACACTTGCAATGAATCTGACTAGGCACGTTCAGCAGCCAGAAAGACCACTGAAGTACCCTAACAAGAGGATTACTGGCCTCGAACAGTAGCCCCATGCAACAAGAATGAGTGTAACCCAATCTGTACCATGTTGCATACTGTCTACTCAGGAGATCTCTGCCCAACAGACAGGTCCATGTCATGGCTACACTCAGATCTGTTCTGAGTTACAGCTCAATGGCACTAAATATACCGACCCAACTGATATTGGCAAGATCCTTGCAGATAGGATCAGTGTTAACTGTACCCCCCTCTCACCCATGAAAGAGCACATCTCTATAATGGAAGACTGCAAAGTTGCTGTCATCACGGCTGCACAGGTAAAAAACACTCTCCAAAGCCAGTATCACAGCAGCCATGCGACCAGATAACTTCACAGGCTGTGTTCCACACAAACCACAGAATGAACAGGCACCACACTGATGTACCATGTGCAGTCATAGCCTCACCTCATGCTTTGTGCCTGTTGAATGGTGCACAGTGACAGTCATCCCACTACTCAAGGGTGGAGACACCACGGACCCCAGGAACAATCACCCCAGTAGCCTTACGAGCACGATCTTCAAGGCCATGGAATTTATCATCATACAACATATAAAAAATACATTTGTAATCTCCAAACCCTGCACCACAACCATGTAGGGATTGTAAAATGTAGATCATATCACCTAAACCTGATAGATGACAGTGAATCAGTCAACAGAACTGTCGACAAGGGTAAGATGATTCACACAGCCTATGTTGAACCTGCCACGGCGTACAACACCACCGCACACTCTGGAAATATAGATAAACCCACTAAACTAGGTATAAATTGCTATGTCACAAGATGTGCTGCCAACAGGCCTACCGACAGAACACACACTGCGAAAGTAGCAGACTCCAAGTATGACTTTGGACCAGTGATGAGTGCAGTACCACAAGGCCCAGTCCTGTGTCTTGTCCTGTTTAGTATCTACTTCACTGAAGTAAACTTCAAAATGGAAGGTCTGTGGCTACTGAAGTTTCCAGAGGACTGCAAACTAGGAGCCGTAATTGTAAACACTAAAGATGTGGACATCCTACAAAAGGGCCTCACTGAGACAGATGGCTGTTGTCAAAGCCATGGGCTCTAGCTCAATGCCAAAAGGTGCATTGTCATCCCCTTTGTTAAAGGCTCTGTAGCTAAGAATGACAACAAAGGCAGTAGTATACTTAACAATGAAAATGTGACAAGAGACCTTAGGTCACAGGTGGACACTGGACACAATGGTAATAATCACGTCCCCACAGTAGTCAGGAAACCCTGCTATGTAGCACACCCCATCACAAAATGTGTCTCATGCAGAATAGAAGAGGACATTGTTCCCCACTACCCATCACTCACTAGAACTGTAAAAGAGTACAATGCCACTTTTGCTATGTACCTCACAAGCCAACTACAACAACTGGAAAGCCTGCAGCAATACCTCACAAAGAGCATTAGTGGCCTGAAATACATGCCATACACAGACTATCACAAAATGCTCCATCAGTACTCCCTTGCATATCACCTACTCAGATGTGTTCACTGCCTAACATACAAAGCTATGTCAAATGCAGAGCTGTTGGACATGCTCCACGTAAAACACTCACAATCCCCCTGACCTTTGGACCCAAAACCACAAGTGAAATACAAAAGGAAGGGGTGTATACATTCACCTTATGGATACCCCCACCTCCAGGTTAGTGGCACAGCATGAGGCCTTGGAGACCATGCAAGTGCAACTAAGATTGTGCAAAGCTGCTCATCAGATTGTAGCCTTCTAAAGATCACCTACCTTGTCACAGGAACCTAACACAGTATTCCTGAGAACAGTGGAAAATATCAAGGTCCTATCAAACAACATTATATGAGGTGATTACAACTACTCAGACATTGAGTGGGAGAATCACTTGAGTACAACGTCCATTGCCCAATGTTTCTTAGTGTATAAAAGCTCTAACACCTTGGAACAGCTGGTCACCATGGCCACTAGAGGTGGCACCATACTGGACATGATCATCACCAACATGGGGTACCAGTGTTCCACAACAGAGATAAAACCCTCACTGGTAATATCAGATCATAAAGTAATCACACTAGACATCCACATCACGGACCCCCACCCAGCCAATTAAACCACCGTGAAGGCATTTTCAAAAGCAAACTGCACACGTCCCAAGACAAAAGTGGAAGGTTCCAAAGACCTCTTGCTATAGGAGAATGGTATACAATCTGCCAAATCAGTTACAAGTGCATCCTATGCGCATCTATAGGGATGCATGGATCGAGACATAACAAATAAAACCAAGATGCACTCCTCCAAAAATAAGAAAACAATCTAATGGTTGTTGGCCATAAATAAGCTAGGCAACAGAAGGAGGAAACTAACACCCGACAGAGCCAACTTCACTAAAGGAAAGGCATCACTGATAATCATTAGGAAGTAGCAATGATCGCTCATGGAATAATCCAAGGACACTGTCAAAAGACAAATTGTCAAGGACTGTAAGAATAACAACCACAAAGCCTGCTGTAGCTTTACCAGACATGTAGGTGTCAACTTCCAAATATGCTGTCAGCTATTGACAAATAGCAAGGAATACACTGAACCAACTTTCATTGGCCACATCCTGGGGGACAAGTTCAGTGTAAACCTCCCCCCATCACCCCCAAAAGGGCCTGTGTCCATCACAGAAGGATGCAGAGCCCCAGATGCCATGGACATGCAGATAAGGACAGCCCTCTTCAAAGCCAAGAACACAGCATCAATGGGAATGGATGGTGTCCCAGGCTGTGTCTTACACTAGGCCCAAAAGGAACTACACCCTCACCTACATTCACTGCCCAGACTCAATCGTACCACAGGGTATGTACACAAAGAATGGCATACACTAACAGTCATCCAGCTCCACAAAGGGGGTGCCACAACAGAACCTGGAAACCATTGCCCTATATGCCTACTCAGCCTGGTCTAAAAAGCTATTGATTAAATTGTCATGGAACCCATACACAGACAATAGGGACCTCCAGACACTGGACTCTACACAAGCTCACCTTGTTAAAGGCAGATCCTGTCTCCTAAATATAGTTGACTTACTTCAAACAGTCACCAAGGACATAGATGGAGGTGAAAGTAGTCCACACAACCCACCTGGACCTCACTAAGGACTTTAGCCACCATTCCTCACTCTGTCATCATGGTCACACTTACCAGCCTGAACATAAACAGGTATGTCACAGGATGTGTGGCCTAGTATCTCACAGATCAAACACACATGTTCAGAGTTGCAGGTGCCATATACGACTTGAAGACAGTCACAAATGGCATCAAACAGGCCTTGCTCCTGGGACCCCACCTGTTCAGTGGACACTGCTCAGAGGTACAGGCAAGCACGGGAGGAGTATGGCTGAACAGGTTTGCAAATGACTGCTAACTGTGGTCCATAATCGACTCAATGGCTGACACACACATCCTCCATAAGGGGCTTACAGACACAGATACCTGGTGTCAAAACAATGCCCCAACAAGAATGACAAAGAATGCATAGTCATCCCGTTTTGCTAAAACAAAGTGCAAACAAATTACCACATAGGTGGTACACCAGTATGTATGAAGAAAGTCATGAAGGCCCTGGAGACACAGTTAGATAGTGAACTCTCTGTTGATGATCACATGGCCAAAGTGTTCAGACATTCCTTCTATGTAGCCCACCCATTGTCACCTACTGTAACCCACTTTGTCTAATCTGATGATGTCACCATCCTACAAATATAGCTGTGGAAAAAATAACTCACAGTAATGTATATAGTGCGTCATGTAAATGCGTACTCCTGTAGTAACATAAAGCAGTTAGGTAGTAGTTTGAATCCTGCACTTGACAGGTGTGTGTGTGTGTGTCTGTTTGTGTGTGTGCTCTCCTTGGAGAATGTTAACCTTTTTGGAGAGTAGTCAAACACCTTAAAGGTGGTATACTAATCTTTGCCAGGTCTGATGATGTCACCACCCTACAAATATACCTGTGGAAAGAGAACTCACAGTAATATGTATAGCAAGTCGTGTAAATGCATACTCCTGTAGTGACATTAAGCAGTTAGGTAGGGGTTGAAATTCTGTACTTAACAAGTGTGTGTGTGCTCCATTTGTGTGAGACTGTTGGTCAATGGGTTGTGGGTTTTGTTTTTACTACTGTATGACATATCAGTATGACACCAGTATGTGCATTGTACATGTGAGGTAGCTGTGTGGCAAATACATTTACGTATATGTGACCTCAATTATTTCATGTATGGGAACCCTGCTTTCTCCAAGAACACATCTGTTATCTATTCAAGAGTGTGCTGCTGCTGTCCGGACCTTATGTCACATCTGTATGCTTGTGACAAGGCCAGCCACTGCAGTGATCCCTGGCCTAGGTCAACTGTGTCACACACACTCATTACAGTTTCTATAGAATTGTGTGAGTGAGTGTTCTGAGGTAGATGTCAGACCTGTTCAAATGCAGCAGGGTCTATCACTGATGGCTATTCATTATAGGTGTACAACAACCTTTGTGGATATGCATGCAAACCCCTTATTGCTTATGTGATCCACCGAGGGATTTAACCATACCATTGGAAATGTGATTATCAAAGGAGAGTTGACGTACCACTTGGTTGCATGTACACATTGGTACCTGTTCTTCATGTTGGTAGCTACTACCTATGTGGTACTGTGGGGATACTATGTTCCGTAAAGGTGGATGACTATGCTTTGGTTGGCTTAAATCTTTACAGCATGGGTTTGAAAACAGAGATCTGTCTGTGTGATACCCTTGTGGAGGATGTGTGTGTCATCTAGAGAATGCATTATAGGCCACAGTATGCATCACCACACGTGGACGGACATATCCCTATTGTGATTGCTTGTACCTAAGAGAGCTATATGCCAAACAGGAGTGGTCTCAGTAATGTGTGTAGGTGAATACCACTGGTTACTGGCATAGTATAGCACCTGAAGTGTCCAGATGTTACTGTGTGTCAGTTGTCAAGACATCATCTAACGATTGGTTATGGTCAGGCTGTTGAAGTAGTGTATACTACCAGAATGCAAATCAATGACAGATATTAACAGTATCACCCACAGCACAGTGTCTAACTATGTCATACACACATGTGTAGTCAGGTTCTGGAATGTGTGTAGTACAATGCATACTGGCCACCAATCGAGACTATGGAGTATTACTGTGCAATACAGGGCATGTCATCCTGCCCATGTGTCCACTATACACGTACATGCAAAAAGTGCACCTCCACCATGTTCACAAATGTACACCTGCAAATCTGTGCCACACACATCCCACACATGCTGTCCACTCTCTAACACATGCTGCCAGCACTACACACATCAGCCAAGTGGCACGTGGGCGGACTATACACTATTGGCACTAACACTGGTGTGAACATTACTACAATGACAATCATAGCTTACATGCATCATGCCTGCTCAGCCAAACCTTTAAGCATATCATTACACTCTACTGCTGACAACATGCTAACATTGCTATACTGCTATCAAGTCACCCTGTACATCAGCACCATGGTAGCCTGTTCCTGCATCGATGTCACAGATGACAGGAGGTGGCACAGGATTCATCATATGCACAGGGTGTGTAGTTGGTTTGCCAGAGGCCTACAGTGAGCCATACAATCAACATGTATGTGTGTGTGTGTGTGTGTGTGTGTGTGTGTGTGTGTGTGTGTGTGTGTGTGTGTGTATGTGTGTGTGTGTGAATGCCAAGAGTACTGCTATGGGCCAATGTTAATGTAATGTGTGCATGTATGTGGTAGCCCTAGGTGTGTTGTTTATGTGTGTGTGTCTGCATGCACACAGTTCCACCATGCGACTGCCATATACGGGTATTTGTGGGTCAGCCATAGACTGTACCTGCCAGGCTTTACAGATCACCATCGCTGGCCACGGATACAGTACCTGTGCCTGGCAGGGGTGCTACTGACACTATCAGGTACTAAGCCTGACTGGGTACTATCCCCAGAGGTAGATGGATGTACACTGGACTGTCCAGAGCCACGTGCATGTGGTCTTCTAGGACGGTCTATGGACAGCCCAGCCCCAACATTGCTGGGGCTGGTACTAGCACTACGGGAGTGGCTGTGACTTGAGGGATGTCTGCGGTGACTGCCAGCTGCTGATGTTGCTGGCATACGTCCACATCGATGTCTCACCCATCCTGCACTGTCCTGACACATGGACATGACATTGCAGAGGACATCTCATGTCTCACTCCAATGTCTATCCATGACCTCAGTGTAGTTATGGATGGCACCTGCTTGGTCATTGATACTGTCATTTTACATGGTGTTATGTGCCCTCTGTGCCCTTAGTCCCTGTCTGGTGTACCGTTCCATACGTGCCTGTGCCTCCATGACAGCCTGGAACATGTGCGAGGTTGTAAGACCTGTCGCATGTCTGCCAGTGGCATGATGGCCAGCAGTGCTCCGACGAGAACCCCTGGACATCTGCCTATGTGGTACCCTTCCAGACATCTGGGTATGGCTGCTCTGTTGGGATGCATGTGCCATAGATACCACACTGTCCTGGCCTACAGTGAGCCACACAATCGACATGTGTGTGTGTGTGTGTGTGTGTGTGTGTGTGTGTGTGTGTGTGTGTGTGTGTGTGCACGTGAATGCCAAGAGTACTGCTATGGGCCAATGTTGATGTAATGTGTGCATGTATGTGGTAGCCCTAGGTGTGTTGTTTATGTGTGTGTGTGTCTGCATGCACACAGTTCCACCATGTGACTGCCATATACAGGTATTTGTGGTTCAGCCACAGACTGTACCTGCCAGGCTTTACAGATCACCGTCTCTGGCCATGGATACAGTACCTGCGCCTGGCAGGGGTGATACTGACACTATCAGGTACTAAGCCTGACTGGGTACTATCCCCAGAGGTAGATGGATGTACACTGGACCCAGGTCCCTGCTGGGACTGTCCAGAGCCACATGCATGTGGTCTTTTAGGACGGTCTATAGACAGCCCAGCCCCAACATTGCTGGGGCTGGTACTAGCACTACGGGAGTGGCTGTGACTTGAGGGATGTCTGCGGTGACTGCCAGCTGCTGATGTTTCTGGCATACATCCACGTCGATGTCTCACCCATCCTGCACTGTCCTGACACATGGACATGACATTGCAGAGGACATCTAATGTCTCACCCCAACGTCTATCCATGACCTCAGTGTAGTTATGGATGGCACCTGCTTGGTCATGGATACTGTAATTTTACGTGGTGTTATGTCCCCTCTGTGCCCTTAGTCCCTGTCTGGTGTACCGTTCCATACATGCCTGTGCCTTCATGACAGCATGGAACATGCGCGAGGTTGTAATATCTGTGGCATGTCTGCCAGTAGCATGATGGCCAGCAGTGCTCTGATGAGAACCCCTGGACATCTGCCTATGTGGTACCCTTCCAGACATCTGGGTATGGCTGCTGTGTTGGGATGCATGTGCCATAGATACCACACTGTCCTGGACTACAGTGAGCCATACAATCGACATGTGTGTGTGTGTGTGTGTGTGTGTGTGTGTGTGTGTGTGTGTGTGTGCGTGAATGCTATGGGCCAATGTTGATGTAATGTGTGCGTGTATGTGGTAGCCCTAGGTGTGTTGTTTATGTGTGTGTGTGTCTGCATGCACACGGTTCCACCATGCAACTGCCATATACAGGTATTTGTGGTTCAGCCACAGACTGTACCTGCCAGGCTTTACAGATCACCATCTCTGGCCATGGATACAGTACCTGTGCCTGGCAGGGGTGCTACTGACACTATCAGGTACTAGCCCTGACTGGGTACTATCCCCAGAGGTAGATGGATGTACACTGGACCCAGGTCCCTGCTGGGACTGTCCAGAGCCACGTGCACGTGGTCTTCTAGGATGTTATATGGACAGCCCAGCCCCAACATTGCTGGGGCTAGTACTGGCACTACGGGAGTGCCTGTGACTTGAGGGATGTCTGTGGTCACTGCCAGCTGCTGATGTTGCTGGCATATGTCCACGTCGATGTCTCACCCATCCCGCACTGTCCTGACAGATGGACATGACATTGTGGAGGACATCTAATGTCTCACCCCAACGTCTTTCCATGACTTCAGTGTAGTTATGGATGGCACCTGCTTGGTCATGGATACTGTCATTTTACATGGTGTTATGTGCCCTCTGTGCCCTTAGTCCCTGTCTGGTGTACAGTTCCATACATGCCTGTGCCTCCATGACAGCCTGGAACATGCGCGAGGTTGTAAAGACCTGTAGCACATGTGCCAGTGGCATGATGGCCAGCAGTGCTCCGATGAGAACCCCTGGACATCTGCCTATGTGGTACCCTTCCAGACATCTGAGTATGGCTGCTGTGTTGGGATGCATGTGCCATAGATACCAAACTGTCCTGGCCAATGCCGGCTGTACACTGTCCCTCAGCTAAAGGCACTGGTAATGGATGTATTGGCAGTATGACTGTGTGCATAGATGGGGTGGACACTTGTGTACTGTCGATTGTTGGCTCAATGACAGACCCTGGCAAACATGCCTGTGCCTCAACACACCTATCATCATCATCACTCTCATGCTCAGTGACATCAGTTTCCCTGCTGCAGTGAACCAGCCCAAAATCAGCACCTGTGAGAGGGAGACAGGAAACACACTTTACAACCTGTACATGATGTCTGTACACATGCACACATGCACACATGAACACATAAACACATGAACACATGCACACATGCACACATGCACACATGAACACATGAACAAATGAACACATTCACACATGCACACATGCATACATGCACACAAGAACACATGCACACATGCACACATGAACACATGCACACATGCACACATGCATACATGCACACATGAACACATGTACACATGAACACATGCACACATGCACACATGCACACATGAACACATATACTCCTCACTACTACAGACACACACACACACACACACACACACACACACACACACACACACACACACACACACACACACACAGACACACACACTACCAGCAATCCAGAACATACTCAATAGCGTGTGATGGTGAGGTACAGTATCACAAGCCAAACATTTATATCAAATGTGACAGCATGCAGGACGTGTGTTGCTCAACAGCATGCCGTGTGAGTGTAGACAACCCTTGCTAATAACAGTATGCATTGCTTTGATGCATGTGTGTTTTGTTCAGTGATTGGCCTCACTCTGGAATGCAATGTGTACATGGACACAACATTGCTGTGCAAGTATTAACATCTCTGCAATGTCCTGTGCACCATCACTCACAGGTATACATACCATGGCTTAATGTGTATCGGTGAGTCACATAGATATCCATTTCTGATTAGAGCATCTGTGTCTTTAGCAGACAATTGTGGCCACAGGTTTAGCACACGCATGCTATGTATACACACAGGATGAGTGGTGCATGTTTACCTGATGGAATACCATTGCTCAACATAGACATTGTACAGTGGTTATGGTGAGTGTAGGACATATTGTGGACATGCTAGTGCCACGCATGACATGGCATGCTATCACACAACTGCAACATTAAACTTCACACATACACAATGTGTGTCATGTGACCTATGCACTCAATAGTATTACAAGACATGTGTGTCACTATGTACAAATGGTGATTTCTATGCAGATTGTGTATCAGTGCATATGTTTGCACACACACAACATTGAGGTGCATAGCAATTAATGATATGTGTAGTACTGTGGCCACTGTAACTGGATGTGGTGTAGTACCATGTGACATCATCATGCGGTCACTCAAAGCTAATAATGTGTGCCAGACCGACACATAGCATGCTGTACCTGTACTGCTGTACCATGGCTACATTCACCATTTCATGGACAGTTGTGACATGGGTTGATAAGATGCACGGTAGGGGGCATTACCTAACATGAATGTGCTATGTGTTGAACAGTGTCACACAGCCACATGAGAGAACTCCACCCCTCAGGTATGTTATGTGTGCTGTGTGGATGACAATTGGGATACTGAAGTGTGACCTTACAGTGTGTGTATGAATATGCCATGTGTAGCATGTTAACATGTGCTGCGTATGACACAGTTGTGTGTGTTGTGTGCATGTGTATCGACTGTGCCTATCCAAAGTCCACTACAGTGTTGCCACAATTGTGTGGGATGCTCTGTTTATTGCATGTGTTTGAGTCAGCTACTCACGTTACTGAGATGTGCATAGTCTCACAGCAAACATGCACAGCATGCATTATGCGCTGATGTGTGGTGTGTACATGGCTTACACCTCACCTATGACATGCACATTTATTTAGCAATAATAAATGTAGAACACACTCACCAGCATGGGTCTGCTGCCTTGCTGTCACACCAGAGGGACCTACAAGGGTACGAGATAGTTTGTCAGTGGCAACAAGTGTGGCATTGCTACTGTGTGTTTGCAATCTTACAGTAGTATGACTGTTGACAGTCACAGGCCTGCATATTATATTCCAAATTATTATTATTGCACAACACTAGGCACCACATCTTGTAACTACACACTACACATCTCACATAAGCATGATCTACAAATGGAGGTAACAGTAGTGTACAGCTATGCCATGTTACCTGCACACTCCATGTCAACTTGCTGGGTGGCTCCGGTCTCCATGATAATGCATGTCAGTTGTTGTTGCTGCTGTTGTTGGCCAGGAGCCACCTGGCTCAGGACCAGCTCCTCCACTCTGGTGAGGAGGGGATGGATGGCTACCCAACCACGTGTGACAAGCTGTTGTCTACAGATATCAGACGCATGCTGCCGGACATGTCTAATTAAATCACTGCAGTGATGGCGTACCTGCTCATATGTCCGGTTATGTATGCCTATGTCATTTATCCTATAGACAAGATCTTGCCACAGTGCAGTCTGCTCATGCTGGTCCTGGCTGGTTCTTGAGAACAGCATGGTGTAGTGCTGAACCATGGTGTCCGTTATCACTTCATCCTCTGCTGTGCTGCATGAGAGATTATGATGATGGGCCATAATCCTGGAAGACAAAGAAACAATATGTGTGAACAAGTCAAGTGGCACACTTAATATTCTAAAGTACGGATATCATTTAACTGCCATATATAGCAACCTATTGGCTGTCAAAGGATACACACTTTCAATACCACATATCAGTGCTCAACCCACAACTGCCTGACAGTGCCTGGCACACTCCATATATCAAACCATGTTCTGCACAGCAACAAAGATTGATCAGTATGTAAGACTATACAACAGTATATGGCACACTGTATGCAACACAATGCACCACCTAGCCACAGGGGGTATATATCATGCTAATGCATAATGTAACATGTAATCCATTGCAATGATTGCAGGGTCCAGACACAGTATTAACAGCATACCACACTAGTCATTGATGGCAAACCCCTGCCTAACATATGTGCTCATTCATCAATATGGGTGGCATACTGCTGTACTACACTATACATGTTGCTAGATACACACCTATATCCCGTAACACACATATAACCGAGGCCATGGTACAGCCTTACACGCACACACACACATCAGACATACATACCAGACACAAAGGTATGGCAACACACATGACCTTTACCTGTGTACCATACAGTACTGTGTGTCAGTAGTTACAAGACCTTATGCCTGAGGTATGTCATCTGGAGGACTACGGGGAACAAACAAAACAGTGGTTCCAGGACATGTGTACATACACCTTACTGTGCTCTTTAGTCATACAGCTTCAGGTAGCACTACAGTTCATTCAGGGGTTGGATTCACCAGCAGTCACACTCAATAAGCATACATGTACTGCTGTGGCCTACAATGGGACACCACAGTCGACACCAACACACTACGTCAGACTGTCTGGCATACTGCTTTTTGTGCCTAGAAATAGCATACACATCATTTGCTGGGATCACAGCTAGGACACTACATACCATGACAGAAACAGTTTCCCACTTAGCTATCACACATATACAGAACTTGGGCACATTCACCAACACATTCACCATCACACTCAGTCAACCTCACAAAGCAATTATTGCAACAGGTACATGTGGGTGTGTATTGGTTCGTAGGTAGGTTATAGGCTATTGGCCCTAGGACCTATAGATGTCTAGCCATACGCTACCCTGGCCTTTGACACATGGGTGATTTAATTTCACGTGGCCCTGTCAAGCAGAGCCACAGAGGTGATTGCCGGGGTGTATTTACTATCTCACACACAATCATCAGGTTTATATATGACGACTGCTAATTAGGAGCTTAGTTTGCTATTGATAGGTGGTTTGTGCCAGGGTATGGGATGTCTCTGAGATAGACATTTAGCCATCCAGCATGTGTTGTTTATTGAGGTGACAAGCTTTATTTCCCTAGAGTGTGTAGCTCGTAGGGATTGTGATCTGATTATGTGGAGCATGTCCAACAGCTCTGGGTTTCACATAGCTTTGCATGTTAGGCAGATGTCACCTCTGGGTAGACGGTATGTGACACAGTCTAGCTGGAGTTTTGTGGGACGGTCTGCATAGGGCATCTGTTTGAGGCCAGTATTACCCTTTGTGAGGTATGTTTGTGTCCTTTTCAGTTACTGTAGATATTTTGTGAGGTACATACCACATGGGGCATTGTACTCTATAAAGGGCTTTCTGTGTGTGGAGTAGGGGGGAACACTGACCTATACTTCCTTGGATGACACACCTTTTGTGATTACATGTGCCACGTAGACAAGTTACATGACTAGTGTGGCACTGTGACAATCAAAGGGGAGACTACTGTCCACCTGTGTCCCATGGTCTCTTATCACACCTTCAGTGTTAAGTAGACTACCACCTATGTGGTAGTTAATGGGTACTGAGTTTTTGCAAGGAGGGATGCCAATGCAGTTTCAACATTGAGCTTGAGTCCATGGCTTTGTCACCAGGCATCTGTTGCAGTAAATATGACCCTGTCTCTCTCTCTCACTCTCTCTCTCTCTCTATATATATATATATATAAATATATATATATATTTATATGTGTGTATACATACACACATACATATGAACATCCATTGGTGCACATATTGATATACATAAAGGCACATATACAGTCCACCTTTCATGGTGGGAATATTGAGTATGGGAAGGTTGTGAGGTATACAGTTATGTCATAATATTGCACAGTGTTGTGCGGAATGCATTAAAGGTGTTCTCAGCCCATGTAGCTTTAGCAGGCCTCACTGGCTGCAACACTGCAAACCTGATGAATCATACCCACAGTGTTCAACCACCACATGTCATATGCCAGCACTGTATGCTGTCTGGTTTGCCACACATTACAACCTATATTGGAATATGCACATAACAATCTTCAATAACATCTATGTATCCACCTTTCACAAGCAGTTGCAGTATGTCCCTTGCTCTATGCACATGTACAGATGCTAATACATCTGACACAGACAGATTTCTCCATATGTGTGTGCCATAGACACACAAGGACCACACTGTTGTAAGTCCATGTACCTCATGGCTGACCTGTTGTGCCTTGCTGCAACATGAACAGGTGTCACATGTGAGCACACAGTAATATTAGAGGGTGTATATATAGCTGCAAATGCTTAATTACCATACTAGCCTGGTAAAGCTGTTGCCAATGCTAAGCTACACGTTGATATGACTATCATTCATTTGTTACTCTGTCACATCCATGGTTATATAGCTGTATGTGCTACTCCCCCAAACAGACATTGTCCACACTACTGTACAGAACACAGATAACATGGTTCAGATGTTTGACTTTTAATGCTGAGCTACATATATCACAGTTATGCCCCACTGCACACAGCTACACACCGATATGTCCATGGCAGTAGTTATGCAGGGTATCTGTGCATAGATACGTACTGCTGCCACATATTGATGTTTCAAAATATGTAGAGTGGTCTTCAAATACTTCTACTACATGCCAGTAAATACATATCTGTTACATACCTTTCCTTTGTATGCATTCATATTTTTCACTCAGCTGTCTCTTTGGCTGAATGTACAATATTTATTTTATGTTTTATTATTTTTTTTTTATTAGTATATATATTTTTTTCCACTGGTGTGGGTGGGGGTGTGAGTCTCTCTCTCTCACTCTCTATGTCTCTGTGTGTGTCTCTCTCTCTCTCTCTCTCTCACCATCTGCAACGGGATGATTGCATGTGTGGTCAGCAGGTACAGCATGCTTTTATAGGTATCTGCACATGTGCATGTGATGGCCTCTGCACCAATTGGTGGCCACCATTTGCTAATTGCATGAAGCCTGCTATATGGTGATTGCAGTACTCACTGTCATAGCAACCCAATGCTATAAATTGCTATGTCAGGTAGGCATAGCCCTTTCAGCTTTCCAGAGTGGGGCCCATGCTTGTTTGCTGTGGAGACCATTGTGTAAGTCAGAAGGTTGGTATAGTTCTTATATCTGAAGCTAGGGGTGTAGCCAGTGATATAATTGTTGTACTCAGACCTGAATGTTGCCACTTCCACTACACAGTTGTCAGTGTAGAATTGTACTCACCCCTACATATGCTAACCCAAGATACATGGAAGTATGTAGTTTCTTTTCTACTTATACAATTTACTGCCATACAAAAGTAGATATTGAGATGTATTCATTTGACACATGAACTGTTTGTGAACTGCTATACTGTGAATATTTATTCACTCACTTTTGAACAGTTTGTGCTTTTTTACTGTTGACATTAACACAGGCTGCTCAAGAAAACTGTATAAATTTATTTTATTTATTTATTTATTTTACATTTGTTAACCGGGAAAAATCCGACTGGATACAATGTCCTTTTTCAGCGGAGGCCCAGGGAGAAAAGCTCCATCATTATACAAAATACAGACATTTCCAAAATTATAATATTACAGAGAGAGAAACAGTCAAAAGTCAAACAAACAATCAGGTTGCAAAATTCATTTGTTAACAATGCATATAAGGAAATAAAAAAATGAAGACAATGAACAATTCAAGTAGATAATAGAGACTAGGAAATGTCAGTCAGGAGATGAGCATTGGCAAAGCCAGTGCTTCTGATAGTGGTGAAACAGTTGTTTCTTGAAATGGGGTAGAGAGGTAGAGGAAAGAATACTGGTGGGAAGAGAGTTCCAGACTTTTCCAACGGCGTTTGGAAAGAGTGCATCTCCTCCAGTATTGTAAGCTTTGACCATCTTTATGAGTGGTCTGTTTGCAGAACGTAGACTGTTAAGATTAGAGTATAGAAGGACTAGGTTCTGAAGTGAAGGACAATTGTCGGGGTTTTGAGAATTTTATATACCTCAGTGAGTTGGGTAATTCTAACAAGGTTGGGGAGTTCAATCCATGTTAGGTTTTGAGGTTGGTGCAGTGATGGGTCCTGTATGGAGTTCCTGCTGCAAATCTAGCTATATGATTATATGAGCTGGATAGTTTATCAAGTATGGTTTTGTTAAGATTGGTGAATATTGCAGATGAATAAAGAAGGGTGGAGAGCAAATGTGTTCGGGCAATGGTGATTTTAGTACTTGGTGTTAGGAAGTTTTAATTCTATAGAGCGATCCTAATTTTTGTTTACTGTTTTGATGGACAGGTTGATATGTATGTCAATTTCAGTTTATTATCAATAGTAACTCCTAGCAATTTCATGTGGGGTCTGGGGAAATGATAGTACCATTTTTGGATGTTATGGAGACATCAATAAGGTGATTTTTGTGAGTTGGTTGAAAGATCAATAATTTAGTTTTTTTAGGATTTAGGATTAACTGTCGTCCTAATAGCCAGTTTTCGACTTTGGTGAAGCAATTTTGGGTTTTAGTTAATAGTCTGTCTGGAGATGTATCCGAACAAACCAGTGTTGAGTCGTCCGCATATTGAATACAGGTGGCCTCGGGAATGACTGTATGGAGGTCATTAATGAAGACCGAGAAAAGAAGTGGCCCCAAAATGGACCCTTGAGGGACCCCAATGGTATTTGGTAATAAAGTGGAGAGAGTATTCTGCCACAATACTGCTTGTTTCCTGTCTGAGAGGTAGGCTTTAAACCAGTCTAGTGTCAAGTTATCCAGGTAGAGGTTTTTTAAGGTTTCCATGAGTAGTTGATGGTTGACCATATCAAATGCTTTTGATAGGTCTAGAAATAAGGCAGAGGACACTTTCTTGTCATTACGGTTATGGTTTATTGTGTATATTTCTGTACTGAGTATGCCTACCTACATCCTTGGTAGACTCTGAACACACAGGTTTATTGTACATTTGGGTGGGGGTGCAGTAGGACAGAGGGCATTATGTCTTAATGTGTAAACTTTGTCTTGCTGGACTTAAAGGGTTGCTGTGTGCCTGTTAGTTTACCAGGGCAAGTAGTCTGCGTAGCTCCAAACTGTGGACCTATCCGGATGGTAGCCCGAGGTTAGCCTGTTATTCTTTGTGTACCACACCAGTCTTTTCAGCACTGGAACAATGGCATTGTCACAATTGGTTGCTACCAGTACATGGCTACATCCCTTTGTATTTCAGTGTTGTACTCCTACATATTGGTATGCTTCTGGAACTCCTTCTAAAGCTATTTGCACAGTGTGTAACAGCAGAATAGCTGATATGACTGTGTGTTTCTGCTTCTGCCAGGCCTCTCAAATACTCAGGTACATATTTGAACAGACTCAGGGTAAAGTGGGTCGAAGTGAGGTACACCTTTACAATATTAGTAGCATTAGGTTGAGACTTTGAGAGAACCAGAGCATATGGATTAATACATATTTCCTGAAGTACAAGTGGTGTCTAACTCTTACATTTTCTCACAGTTGGGAAGTATGGCCTCTACCCTAGTCAGATATGCTAGTGCTTGTCCTGCTATAATACTGTGTGGGGGTTGTAAAGTGCTGCTGTAACATTATTTCCTGCTAGAATGGCTGGTTCTCTTTTCTCTGTCATGTAATGCAATTCCACAAGAACTTCTGGTAAAGATCCACAAAACAGGATTTGTGTTATGGCATTCCTATTTGGCCTTTACATTCACTCATTCTGATGCATGATATATTGGTTTCAGCACCAATTTGTTGTATGTTTACCATGGCGCAGTGGTATTTCATGCAGTCTAGTATGTACAAGGTCCGTGGTTCGAGACTGATAGAGGTATTTTATTTTGCTGCTGAGCAGAACAAGGGCCCTGACATACAGAGAGACAAAGGCACTTTTAAGCAGTTGTAAGCGGGTTTGCATGGGTTTGCGTGATGCTTAGCTAAGCACACACTCACGCAAACCCGCTAACTACTGCTTAAAAGTGCTTACTCCCGCTAACCCCCGCTCTCATTTCTTTGAAAGAAAAGAAAATGGGGAGATAGGAAAGTGGTAAAAAAAGGGGCACAAAGAGGGAAAGACAGTAGGGAAAACAGCTTGGGATGTGCAGGACAGGTGTAGGGAAGGTCCATAGCTGCCCATTTCTTTAACAGCAACAGCTGTGTATATATACTAATAATTTGAATGGAATTTTGAAACCTTCAACCCCTGAGAGAGGTGTGAGGACAACAAAGTATGTTGTACTGCCAATTAGATTTCTGTTTGTGTCCAGCGGACATGTGTGCAAATTGGGCAGCTATGTATGGGGCATAATTTTTTTTGGGTGCAGATTGCCCATTTTTTTTTCTGGTGAGAGTGGAATGTGGGGTAGGGGAAGTAGGCATATTTTGGGAGGTAGGTTGGGGAAGTAAACAGACAAGACAAACAAGACGCATACAGGGGCAGAGTATGACACATGGGGTGGGTGAACACTATTGACGGGGAAGGGTGTTTGGAAATCGCAAGCCCATGAGCCCACAGATGGCAACAGTGGAACTGAGATCCCCACCCATGGGCAGTTACCACTGCACCTTCACAGCTTGGGGGGTGGCTGTGCTGGGGGCTGCATAGGAGGGGCAGGCTCACCCATGAGTCACGCCACTCTTGCCTTGAGCTAGCATTGAGTATCAGCGAATGAACACTGGATCTCCCTACGCAACATGGCCCGGACCGTTCGGAGGGTGATAGGTGGCCCTCCTCCGCCCACGCTTACATGGGGGGATGAGCCCCATCCCTGCAGCGCTTCCACCTGAAGGTGGCACAGGACCAATGGAGGAGGGGGTCCCGGGCTGGGCACCAGAGCTGCTGGTGCCAGGTGCCATCGCCAGCTGAGGTGGGACAGGTGGGTCTACTGGGATCGACCTTCCCATGCGTTCTAGATTTAGGAGGATTTAATGACAATATGGGTTAGTAATAGCCAACAGCATTCCAGTTTAGTTGTAACAGCATACAGTAGTATTCCCATTAACCCAACACACCAGAGTTCGAACAGTTGAACAGCAAGCATAACACATGCATATATAGAACAACAGTGGACATTCCAATAGCATGCAGGATTGATTGGTGGCAACAAGCCACAAAGATTGTGGTATGTGAACAGGGCACATGCATCGAAGTAAATGCAGATATTTATATAACAATAGGACATGTGTCCCAACAAATGTTATGAGATTAGACATACCCATTGAGGTGTGGAATTGCATTGTTTATGCACATACAGTAGGGTGTAAAAAGATAACTCCATTAACAACTTATCTATACTTATAGTTTACACTACATTCCTTTTGACTGAAGTTAAATATCCCCTTCATGTATTATTACACTAGGCAATGTCCGTTAAATTGTGTAATGGGTTTCGCTAGTTCTTGATATACCTGACCTGTATCTGACATACAAACTGTCCTGGATGCAGATGTTACTGCTACATATTTATATTTTTCATTTATATTTATGTATCTACATATCTGGATGTGTTCAGGTGACATTATCAGGTATATGTTAACAGCCCCCTACATTTCTAGCAGCATACTGACATTTCTGAGGAACACATTAACAAGCTACTCATGTGCCAGATTAACCTGTACATGCCGGCCATTAACTGACAGTTGAGGACTGTATATATGCTTAACAGCTACTGGCACTCCCTTCATCCACTTTATATGGGACTACCCATGTGTGGGTTGAGTGCACTTAATACAACAGTACTATTTCTATTATGCAAGGGTATAACAACATATCGAAGAAAGTGACACAGACACACTCCAGGAATTATACCTTTATTAATAACATTACACACTTTTCTAGTGGCTCTCTCAATTATTTGATATATCAGTGCATGCAGAGGTCTTTCATTTAATACTTTTTATACCTTTATTAATGGGTTACAAAACCTTTTCATGCTGTCTCACTTATTTTATATAACAGTACATGCAGAGAAGTTATTCCACACTTTTTATACCTTTAATAATGGGTTACAACACTCTTTTTCAGGCTCTCTCACTTCTTTTCTATGACCACATATGCAGAATATTTACTTACTTGCCTGGTGGTACAGCCTTAGCAGCCTAGCTGCATAGGCTTGCTGATTCGCAGCACGGACACCTGCAGCTGTGAAGTAAATGAAGGGATATTGAGACATACCTATCCATAATATAGACTACAATAGCAATTCTTACATACTTCATTCCTTGGCTACATACTCAGTAGTGGGGCATTTGGCATTCCACAGGCCTCCTGTATCCAGTGTTTCAGTTGGTCCTCCTTGCATCTCTTCAGGTCTGCATGGTGGTATTTGACCTGCTCACCAGTCTGAGGGACGCCTGTGGCACTGGTGAGATCATGTGCTAACCGGCTCCAGGCTTCCGCTTTGTACTCCATGCCCTGGAACTGGCCCTGCAGGAGTCTTGCATCATAATGATGGACAAGGAGCCAGACCATATATTTTGACTCCTCAATGCCCCACCGTTGCACTCAAAAACAAGAGCCCTCTACAGCACTGGCTATACTGTCTGCAGATGGGAGCTACAACCACTTATGGCAATTATTCCCACCTATGGAGCTTAAATATGCCTCATTTCTCGCACTTATTTGAGATGGCCAGTTTTGAAAAATCTCAGCTAAGAACACACTTGTTTAGCAATGGGTAAACTTCCATTGTCATGTTTGAGTGCGATGGAAATGCATACATATTTAAAGTTGTCATGGCTTAGTGGTTTAGTACTGTGATTATGGTGCACAGTATCCTAGGTTCGAGGCCTGTCATTGCTTTTTATTTTACTACTGTCCAGACCGGATAGGAGGTGTGGCTGTGTTTAGCCGACTTTGCTCAGCTTTGCCCAACATTGCTCGACGTTGCTCTACATTGCTCTATGCTGCCCGACATTGCCCTAGATGGTGTGATGCACAGCTCCGCACAATCCTATTGCACTAGTTAAAGCAGTGCTAAGCTATGAGAAGTTGCTCTACGCTGCCTGACGTTGCCCAACATTGCCCCAGTTGGTGCAGTGCACAGCTCCGCGCAAACATGTTTTGTTTGCGCTAGTTGGCACGATGCGCAGCTCCGCACAAAACTATTGTGCTAGTTAAAGCACTGCTAAGCTATGAGCAATTATACTTCACTGTGCTTAATACTAGTGGACTTTAGCAATGCTTCACATTGATTAAGATATGTTAAATATGCATTTATCAGTATGCATGACCATTCCACCTTCTTATTTATATATAAAATATTGTTCAATAATGCATAGGCCATTTCAATGCATTTTACTAGGATTTAAAAGCTAGATGTCAGGAATTCTTTTTATGCACACATTTCCTACAGAAAATAGGTAGTGGAGTGGCGGGACTCGAACCCGGAATGTGCGAGGGCTCTACCACTACGCTATTGCTATTTCCTTTAATTTGCATATCAATAGTTTATTATCCTCTTTGATGTCTACACTGCTAACTGTAGCTAGGCAATGGGCAAACCCGTGCATATACGCGCAAATACGGGCAGCTATGTCGGGAATAATAAATAAAAAGGAAACATTTACATTTTTAACTTGTACAGGGATTTAGAATGTGGGGGAGTGTAGTGTTGGGTTTGTGGACATTTCAGCGGACTCGCTCACTTCTGTTGGCATTTGCTGTTTATGCACTTGCAGGGGCGTGGATATTTAGACTGCTTGGCAGTCTGACACACCCCCTGCACTCGTGCACGGTCCGTGTAAGCCTTAGAGTTGAGTCAGCACGCCCTCATGAATAAGCATGATGCACTGACATCATACCCTTACACTGCAGTGTCCGTGTAAGACTTAGTTAGTCTTACATGGAGGATTAGTGAATCCCGGCCCATGTAATTTAAAACATGACTGCATGTGTGTTGTGAACAGCAATGCAGACAAAAAGATTAAAAAATATTTCTTTTTTAGCATTAAATGGAATGACCTAAAATAATTTGCATCATCTTACCCTATTAAAGTTTATAGTGGGTAGCACAGAGTGAAGAGAATGTGTATTATGTTGCAACTCTCTTTTCTTCATCATGATGAAGCACACTGAAGCAGATAATCCAATGTTCACAGTAATGCAAGTTAATTAAATATAAGTCCAATCATTCAGCTGACAACTAGTCATTACAAATTTTTTCTATCTACAGTTCTGCAAAATAACCTTAAAAGCCATTAATTGCTTATCTAAGTTGTTCAAGTAGGCAACACGACATAAATAATTTATTAATTTGTTTTTCAGAAAACAGACCGTGGGATGTGTTCCTGTTTCTAACTATTCAGTGCTTATTACCTGAGTTCAATACATTTTCATGGAAGAACAAAAAATATTTGGTGTGCCTTCACTATTTCCAGGTGACTGTGAATCCATTCTGTTTGTTAATTAACCAACTATCTCTATTTGCTCAGGTTGCAACTTGGTTCCCAAACAGGCAAACATTGACTTACACATAAAAGAGGATTGATTCCAGTAATCCGGGTATAGTTACACAGAAAGTAGCACTGCTGATTCACAGAAAGAGATCCTTGGGTTCAAATTTTTTTTCACTTCCCAAAGGCACACATTACTGCATTCTTCTAACTGTCTCTAGATATGCATATGGCATGAGAATAAGTGTGTGTGGTTCTGCAATACACCAATGCCCAGGCTATAAAAGGTTTAAATACCTTGTATCCACCAGCTGCAGAGAAAAGTATTTCTTCTCCATATGAGCCTGAAAATAATAAAGTGTCTTATTAAAAAATAAATAAAAAATGAATGAACCAATGAACCACTCTTTAACTTGTCATGTGAAAATCAATGAAAATGTGGACAAGGTAACCTGCAATATTCCATGCAATTAATTTCTGGCACTGCCACTTATGTAATGACGACCGGTCAGTCAGTCAGTCAGTCAGTAAGAAGAGGTGTTGAACATTAACAATGATACAGTGGCTCTTCTGTTTAATTTGTATCAATGGAAAAATGGAACAGCAGACAGCACCTTCACAAAATGAGCTTCACTACGACACATTATTTGGTATTCCTTGATTTCAAATATTCTGTTATTGCTCTCTTCTAAGCATTACTCAGTTGTTTTAAAATACTTTAGCTGTGGGAAGGCAAGTTTATTTCACGTATACATTAACACCAAGGAGCTCACGATCTTCTCTTCTTTTCTCTTAGTGTATGATATTCTGACGAAAATCACAATAGTTAACACAACACATTGGAGTTAATGCACTAAGCAACATGTGTATGGGCCTTATAACCATACTGTAGTTTTACATACTTTAGTTTTATTCCTTAATTTGTAGTTGGAGATGTTTGCTTTTGGTGTTTGTCTCCTGGCTGTCTGTATGCCATGTAATCACTAACAACAGTACATTTCATACATTGTATATACATTAATGTACTTAGTGAAATTAAACAAGCAAAGCATAGCACATAGATCTGATGCTGGAAGTTAGCTTTGGTTTACATTCTTTTGTGCAGATGGATAGAGATATACTTTCAGGATTCCTCTCATCTTTTCTCTGCCCAGACATAACTCCAATTTAGTACTGCAGTGAGAGGAAATATTAACATACTCTATCAGACAAGCAAAATAAATAAATAAATAAATATATAAATAATGAAGTTCAAAGCTCTTCATATACCAGTCTGATAGATTACAGTGTAGTTAAAGTGTAAGTAATAAAACAGTAAAGCAATGCATCAGTGTTAGCACAAAATGTATTTTCTCAGCTCAGTATAGCCTGTAAATGCTCTAACTTGTTTACACGAAAATCTAGGCAAATCACTGCCATCAGTGTTCTGCTCCCCAATATAGAATATTACCTTAGACTTATTGCCTAGTATTATTTTCAAAAATGCAAAGCTCTTTCAAAGGACAGATAAAAAAACATTACTTTTTGAATATATCACTCAGTCCTCTCAAAACTAGGGCTTTTTTCTCCTGAACATACTGATCTAGAAATAGCTGAATGACTGCTACTGTCCCCAACTAATAAAATCTCCTCTGTTGTAAAACCACAGACAGCAGTCTTCTTATTAGATAGTATATTCTAGCAATTGCCAAAAGAGCTTTCACCAAAGTAATACTGGAATATGGGAATAAAATCCCAGAGGTCATGACATCTACTACTTCCCTCAATGACTACCAGAAAAATCACTAAAGGAACACACCAAAGAACCCTTTCAATATGACTGCGTTGACAATCATGGCTAAGGCACCATCCTTGGACACTGCCCTTATGGCAGTCACCTATTCTCATCTCATGCTTTACCTACCATTAGACAACTTTTAACTGCCTTCTTTGACTTGCTTTCACGCTCCCACTGTCTTGTACTTTCTTACATTCCCACCAGAGTTAACTGCATCTCTCCCTACCCACTACACATCCTCATAAATGCATTTCTCTACACAGTAATGTACTATGATATACATTATTATAGCCAATTTATTTTTATTGTATTAACTTATAGATGGAAGATTTCCTCTCAACTCAAAAGCTGTAGAATTTTTATGTCAGAGGCAGATGATGCAGTAGACAGTTGTGGGATTTTTGTCCATGAAAAGATATGATCGTTTTGAAATCTTTGCCATCACGCTAAAGCTTGTCTTTTTCATGATAATAAGGCTCTGCTCAAATTCAAGAATGTTGTCTAAGGTGATGTCTTAATTTTTTATGTGAATTAGTGCTGGTAGAAGCTAGAATATCATTATTCAGTTTGTTAATTTTATTGACCATGTTAGCTGCTATTTATTGCATTAGCTTCATACAGCCAATAATAAGAAACAGGTTTAGTACTTGCTATTACTTAAGTAATCCAGGATATACATGTGCTTTAGTTAGCTCTCCTGCTCTAGAAGGGAGCAAGGAGAGGATTCAGCCTGTGAGAAAGACATATCCTCCACGATGGGGATGTGTCATAAGCACACTGCAGATTGCTGTTAAACCATGGCATTTGGGGGTGGGGGTCAAAGCTGACATTATGTGAGGTGTTGACAGTAATTTCACTCTACACAATTAGGGTATACAACCCCCCTCCATACTGCAGGCTGCCCCGCTCCACATCTGCCCAAGCGATGACTGGAATGATCCCATCCCAGGAAATAGTACCGGGGAAACATAAGGAAAAATGGTGCAGCTGGGCAGAAGATGGTTAGCTGATGGGGGCATGGTAAATGGAAACAAACAGATATAACTTTCCAAATGTAGGCATTTTAAGTACTTGTAAACCTCTAGGTTCAATACCTGCTTTTAGGTAAGCTTCAAAGCTGAAGTGTTACCATTATAAATGCTTGTAGCTTTGAGTCTTCCTTAATAGCTGATGGATAATGATCATTAAATTTACATATATCTGTTGCTCAAGTTAGCAGTAGATGCTGATATGACTACAGATTCCTCAGACTGTTGCAGATTTTTATCTAATAGACAGTAGCTTTTGCACCTGAGTTGCAATATTCCCTGTTGGTTGGGTACAGATAGAAAGGAAAGAAGCTCTTGGCTTGCATTCTCTTCAATAGCTGCAAGCTCAATTAAGGCTACATCAAACACATAGAAAATTATATGGCTCAAAGCAGGCAAACCCAAACAAACAAGCAAATGTTAGTAGTAAAACAAAGAAGCACACTCAGCATAAAGCAAACTGAAGACAAGACATTTCATTAAAATAAGTATAACATTCACATACTCAGGCTTTCACACCATCACAAACTTCTTTGTGCATTTAAAAGGTGAGTTTATTTACTTATCCATTATAGATTGGGTTAGTCCTACTAGACTAATAGCATATTTTCAGGGGAGACCTGAGGTGGTATTTATACTATTGGGGGGATTTGGTCAGAGCATCAAGGAACTTCCCCTACTCAAAGCACATACAGCTTTTTAATATGTGCACATGTCCCATTCCTAGCACAGTGGCAGTTGGAAGGATGGTGTGCAAGTGAAGTTATGGTAGAGGAGAAAGGAGAAACACTTTTGGTTGAAGGAGATGAAGTTAACATAACTTCTGATCATTCAGAGAGTATATTTCAGTGTGAACTGAATGAAGAGTCAAAATGCAAGAAAAAAAATTAGAGAGGAATGTTTTGTTACAACCCTCCAGACAGGAGGCCTGCAAGATGATTTATTGCAATTATTCAAAGTTAATCAGAAATGGGAGTACAATGAATAAAGAAAGGAAAAGGCTGAAGAGAGAAAATCATATGCAGCTGTGGCAGCAGATGGAAGCAAGAGGAAACAAGTATGTCAAAAGAGTGAGAAAGAATTGGATAGGTATAACATCATGGACAATGTAATTGTACCTTTGAGCATTTCAGCACCTGAGGTAAGGGAATTCATTTTAATTGGCAAAAAAAATTATGACATTATTTTTGAAACAAGGCAAGGACTTAAAAGTTTCTAAATGATTAGGAAAATAGTAAGACAAGACTGTCCAGTGAGCAGTTTACTGTTTATAATTATTGTTTGTAGTAAGTATGAAGCTAAATATTGGTATAGAGATAAGAATGAAATGCCATTAATTACGTATATGCAGATGATGTAAATGCAATAGTGAAAATTTTAAAATGGATAGCAGAAGTTGTTAAAGTAGTAGAAAAAATATAACATTTTTTTTAGATTGAGACTTAATAAAGTAGAAAGAGGTTTTGGAGAAATAATAAAGGAGGTATTAAGTTTAATAATACTCAATTAGAAGTATTGGGAGTATATTTTGGTAGTTATGAAGTTATAAAATTACATTATTTAGAATTGGTTGAAGGTTTAAATGATATTATTAATTTACGTAAGACTTTTAACTGGAGTTTTATAAAGAAAGTATATTTGTTAAATGCATATGTTTTAGGAAAGTTGGGATATGTAGGTTGTGTTACGATGTGTCTGAGAGGAGATAGAGAGATTTTATTTATTTATTTATTTATTTTTTTGTATATTGTTTTCTTTGGAGCTCAGGTTTGGTTCTGATAAAACAGGTATAATACATAATAAGACAGAGTATGGTGGGTTATATTTAAATAATCCAAAATGTATAGTGTCCTTAATTTTATGTAATATTTTGAAAGAAAGCACTGAAAAAATAAAGAAGAAGAAAACAAAGTCATAGGGAAAATTATGGAGGAAAATTATAAGGAGTTGCAGACAGGACTAAGAGAAATGTGAAAAATGTGGAAAAGAAAGGGAAGGAATTAAGAAAGAAAAATTACATGTTGAAAAGTAGATATTAATAATGTAGAATATGGGGTGGCCACAGTGGTGCAGTGGTTAGCATTGCCACCTCACAGCAAGAGGTTCTCTGGTTTGATTCTCGGCTGGGGTGCCTTATGTGCAGAGTCTGCATGTCCTCCCTGTGGTCATGTGGGTTTCCTTCGGGTGCTCCGGTTTCCTCCCACATCCCAAAGACATGCAGTAGGTGGATTGGACACTCTAAATGGGCCCTAGGTGTGAGTGTGTGCATGTGTGTGCCTTCTGTGGAAGGTTGGTCGCCAGGCTGGTAACTCGACACCATAAAATTCCACTGCCATTCATGAGTGGACAGATGATCCACTGTGGCGACCCCTGACTGGGAAAAGCCGAAAGAAGAAGAACAATGTAGAATATAAAAGAGACATTTGGTATGAGAATAATATGGAAAAAAGTTGTATATATTTCCATGGAAGAATGTGAATAAAGAAATAAAGGAAGCTATTAGTAGGAAGGATATCATTTCTTATAGAGACTAATAATTAAAAGTTGTCATATAAAGGAAAAATGAAATGTAAGGCAATATAGTGTAGAAAGTGTTTAGATTCATGTTTTTCTAGACTGTAAGAGAATTAAAAATCTATAGGGAAAATTAGCAATGTGTGATGGATGGGAATAGGTGAAAACTATAGACAGAAAATATTACTTATAGGTGATATGGAAGGAAAAATAATGTTGTTAAAAAGAGATAAATAGCTATTGCAACTATTTATGAAAAAATAAACCAAGTGACACCCTGGAACTGGTACATCATCATCATCATCATCATCATCTTTCGGCTGTTCCTGTTAGGGGTTGCCACAACGGATCATCTGTTTCCATTTCTTCCTGTCCTCCTCATCTTGCTCTGCCACACCAACCACCTGCATGTCCTCTTGCACCACATCCATACACCTTATCTTAGGCCTTCCTCTTTTCCTGTTACCTGGTAGCTTCATCCTTAGCAACTTTTTCCCAATATACTCAGCATCCCTCCTCAGAACATGTCCAAACCAATGCAATCTTGCCTCTCTGGCTTTGTCTCCAAACCTTCCAACCTGGGCTGACCCTCTAAAATACTTATTCCTAATCCTGTCCACCCTTGTCACACCCAGTGCAAATCTTAACATCTTTAACTCTGCCACATCCAGCTCAAACTCCTGCCTTTTTATCAGTGCCACTGTCTCCAACCCATATAACATAGCTGGTCTCACTACCCTCTTGCATACCTTCCCTTTCACTCTTATAGGTACTCGTCTGTCACAAATCACTCCTGACACTCTTCTCCACCCACTCCATCCTGCCTGTACTCTCTTCTTCACCTCTCTTCCACACTCACCATTACTCTGAACTACTGATCCCAAGTATTTAAACTCATCCTTCACAGCCTCTACTCCTTGCATCCTCACCATTCCTCTATCCTCCCTCTCATTCACATACATATATTCTGTCTTAGTCCTGCTGACCTTCATTCCTCTTCTCTCTAGAGCATATCTCCATCTCTCCAGGGTCTCCTCCACCTGCTCACTACTCTCACTACAGATAACAATGTCATCTGCAAACATCATAGCCCACGGGAACTCCTGTCTGATCTCGTCTGTCGATCTGTCCATCAACAATGCAAATAAGAAAGGGTTCGGAGCTGATCCTTGATGTAATACCACCTCCACCTTAAACGCATCCATCACTCCCACCGCTGACCTCACCGCTGTCACACTCAAAGCCATTAATCAAACTGTTAAAAAGCTTACAATGAATAAAAAGTTAACTATAGACACAGCCCAACCTTTGTAACCTATCAGGAATTACTGATTGGCCTCTCTTCATGTAGTAGGAAAGATAATTATTAAGCATAAAAATCAGCCAAGACTGGTTAATTTTAAAAGGTATTTTATTGGACAATTAATAACAATCAGAGGATGTCTAATGAAGAAAGTGCTTAGCCTTATTGTAAAGCTAAAATGAAGTCTCTTCATGAGGTTGGACATTCTGGCCATTCTTTTGCCAAGTGTTTATCTAGTATGGCAAGTCAGAATAAACAAAATGTTATTTAACAAAAGTTGGAATAAGAAGGAACTTATGGAAAACATAAAACCCTTTCGAATTTATAAGAAATTGATATTTAAAAGCAGTTTAAAGTAACTGATTTTAATATTTGTGAAGAAGGATTTTTTTATCAAAAGTTATCATATGTAAAATTAAAGGGTTATAATAAGGAATCGGTGCATTGTGATCTTTTACATTCACTTGAGCTACCACCGATGCAAGAAGATGGGACCTCAGCTTAACATCTCATCCAAAGATGAGATTCGGGAATGCAGCACCCCCTCCTTTATTCTGCACTGCAGTATCAACAATCCAGCTACCTGATGTGGGAATAGAACCCGCAGCTTATGCACCAAAGGCAAGCATACCACATTTTGTACCCCTGACACTAGAAATTATGTTATTTATAATATAATTGTAGAAGCTGCAATTATAGCAGGAAAACATGCTAATTCTTTGACTGGCAGGTATATGACCTTTATCCATGTTTTCTATATAACACAGCTGTTATGTCAGCTGTCTCAGACTCTTAAAAGTAAAGGTTAGTCCATAATTGAATTGTTTCAGTTTATTTTAATTTTGTACCTCTCCCATTTTTTTTCATAATAATTTATTTTATGGTGTGCGAACGTGTCTGTCATAAGTACTAAGGAACCATGGTGTGTGAAAATGTTTGCTAGAAGTGATAAGAAGCCATGTAACATCTTTCTGCATGGAACATTATCCTGGTTATTTTTAAAGGTATAATGTTAGCCTCTAAAAAAGTTACTCTTAGTTCAAGTCTGCCCTAATTCCAAAAGACTTGTTTTCAGTGTAAGTGACTTACTTTGTTGTAAGACCTATCTATAAACAGGTTTACACCAGGGGCAAATTCCAAAACAACTGCTCTCAGCCTGCTGTCCGTGTAAGTCCTTACTCATACTGAGAGCAAGCCTTTTGGAATCAGGCCCTTAGTATCAGCTGATAGATAAGTATGGTCTACGTACTGCATTGTATTGCAATAATATATTATTTTTACTCTCATTAAATTCTATCACTTTATATCTGTGTTAGTGAAATTAGTAATGATGGATGCCATTATAGAGCTGTTTCTAATAAGAGTTGTCAATCTGAGCATTTGACATCTGGCTACATTTTGGAACGCTAAGTTCTAGTAAATACTGCCTCGATGTAAACAGATTTTAAATCAGATAGGTTTCTAACAAATGTTACTCTGTAAACTGCCATAATTTTACATATAATTGAACTTGATTTAAAGTGTGTCTAATTAATGTATACATACATATATATCTATATCTATCTATAATATATATATATATATATATATATATATATATATATATATATGGTTCTACCTCACTTCAACGACACGTCGGAACATCGACACGGAAATCGCGAGCCCCAGAAGATCGACAGCGCAGAAGACCGACGGGACCTAGAAGATCGACAAGCAGAAGACCGACCCGACGGATGAAAGCACCGACGCCGAGGATGCCGAAATGGGAAAAGGCTGTGTAACTATGCGGTAGTGACGGATGTTAGGGTGCGAGTAAGGTAAGTGTGGATAGGGGTGGGTTAAGTGAGTTAGGGTTAGGGAGCGGGTCAGGTAAGTGTGCGGTAGTGATTGTGTTTGGGTTAGGGGCGGGATAAGTGAGTTAGGGTTAGGGAGCGGGTCAGGTAAGTGTCGGTAGTGATTGTGTTTGGGTTAGGGCGGATAAGTGAGTTAGGGTTAGGAGCGGGTCTGGTAAGTGTCTGGTAGTGACGGACCTTAGGGTTAGGGTTTGGGTTAGGGTTGTAGGTAGTTGTGTATGTGAGGTTTAGTGTGGGTTTGTAGGGATTTTGGTGTGCTTGTGTTGTGTATGTGGTTTTTGGACGGGGAATGTGTTTTGTTTGTTGATTGTGGTGTGTGAAGTGTATGAGGTTTCGTGTTTGTGTACCGTCGGTTATTTCGTTGTCGGGCATGTGGAATTTCATGTTTTTGTACTGTCGGTTATGTGGTTTCGGTGATTGCGTTGTCGGTGTTTTGGTGTTTCGTTTATGTGAGGTAGAACCATATATATATATATATATATATATATATATATACACATTCATACACACATGATATATATATATATGTGTGTCAAAACACCGACACCACACAATACCGAAATGCAACATTAGCGAGTACCATAACATCGACTCCTAAAACACCAACAAAAACATAAACACAACCCACACTGAGCATTTTAACACACTAGTACACAACATTCCTAAGCCAAAATAACCTCAACAATCCCCAAAAACTCTATCAAATAATACACTCCTATCCCACACAAACACTAAAAATAAACTTACATACCACACTGTCAAAAGTAAAACATAAAAGTTAACCTACCTGCAAAACAAACACAACCCACTACACTGGAACATCTGAAAACACCATCACCCATCTAACTAAATTATCCCATAAATCCACACGACCTCTACACTAGGAAAAAAAAATACAAAAAAAAAAAAACAACATTTAAAAAAATGCCATACACCCTACTCCACTCTTGAGGTGGGCTGCACCACACCACACCCCCCCCCCACTTATATATACCAACTCCGAGATCGCACTACAGTGAGGAAAGGGAATATTTTGCAATCCTTACTGTATCACAGTCTCACTGTTCAAACTTACAGGCAGGACTTCCTGGACTCTGCTGTTCTACAGCTGCATTTCGGGAACTTGACGGTGAAATGCCATGTCGGTAATGTAGCATTTTGGTATTATGTGGTGTCGGTCTTTTGGGCTCCTTGTTTCGGATTTTGGTTATGTGGTGTGCCTATCTAATCAAGTAGATCCATGTGTGTGTGTGTGTGTGTGTGTGTGTGTGTGTGTGTGTGTGTGTGTGTGTGTGTGTGTGTGTATATATATATATATATATATATATATATATATATATAGATATATATATATATATATATATTCATGGAGAAGTGTTTTGTTTTAGGGAAATGCATTAGGTAGAAATATACTCTTTTAATATTTTCTTTACTTTTTTATAGTGTCATCTCATATGTCAATTAAATAGAGCAAAATACCCTAAAATTTTAGGTCTTAAACATTTGGGATTTCATTACCTGTAACTTCACTTGATTGTATTCACCATTATCCTGATCAATTTTTATAATTTATATTGAACCCTACTTATGATTCTTAGCTCCTACAAAAATATTTTAATGTAGCACTCTGTTGGAAGTACTTAGTGGTTGTTATAAGCAAGATATCTGCAGATTCTATAGCAATAACCCATGCCTGGGTGTGGGTAATGCTGGATTTACCCACGGTTGGCGTGGTCTGGTCCCGAGGGACCAAACAAAGCCAACCGTGGCTAAATACAGCATTACCCACACCCAGAAGTGGGTTATTGCTATTATACCATGACATTATTTAAGAAAAGAAACTATTACTTTTCTTAAATAATGGCATAGTATAATGCCTGTTTACTGCCCTTCCGCAGATGTCTGGCATCCGCGGCAGTTCTGATGTACTGCGCGCCTGCGCAGTACATCAGAGCTGTGGGCAAAAGCAACGGAGAAAGCAAGATCTCCGTTGCTTTTTTTTTACTGTTTTCGCTATGTTAAATGGGTTTAACATAGCGAGACAGTTTTAAAATAAGCAACAGAGATGTCCGTTGTTTATTTTAAAACTGTCTCGCTATGTTAAACCCATTTAACATAGCGAAACAGTAAAAAAAGCAACGGAGATCTTGCTTTCTCCGTTGCTGTTTTTTTAAAACCTGTCTCGCTATGTTAAATGGGTTTAGCATAGCGAGACAGCTTTAAAATAAGCAACGGAGATCTTCGTTGCTTATTTTAAAGCTGTCTCACTATGTTAAACCCATTTAACATAGCGAGACAGTGTTTTAAAAGTAGTTATACTAATGGAAAAAAGTCCGGGCGACCGGACCTTTTTCCATTAGTATAACTCGATTTACAATGTGCACGCTGGCCAATCAGCGTGCACGTTTTGGGGGGGGTCATGGTATAATATAAAATAATCAATATCACTGGCACCAAATATAAGAGAGACAAGAGTATACTTGGTTAGAATTTTGCTCAGCTGATACTACTTATGTATGAAAGTGGATGATTGTCTTTTTACAATGTATGGAAAACATGCACTCCTGCCTAGGTTATGACCAATGTTACCCTGTACATCTACAGAACAGAGTTAAAAATCACTGGATTCTCAGAATTTTACAAACCTCAGTCTGAGCTCAATGCCTTCAAGTGCAATATTAACTACTCTATTTTGCACACACACATTATCTATTCATCTATCTATCTATCTATCTATCTATCTATCTATCTATCTATCTATCTATCTATTTATTGCTACCAATACATGCTACCACACATACACACACACACACACACACACACACACACACACACACACACACACACACACACACACACACAGCAGAGGCTAGTGATTCCTTTATCGTGACAGTAAACCTTCCATGTATCTTCATTACGTGCTGCCATCAACTAGACTAATCTAGCATCAAGGTTTCACTTTCAAAACATTCTTTCAATGAGCTGGCCAATATATCAAATTATAGTAGCTTGTACACAGTTTCTCTTCAAATAATGTGGATGCCAGCATTCAGCTCTGTACTGTGAAGTTATCCTTTATAAACTAATAAAAATGAAAGCAGTTGCATGCTGCTAATATTAAAGAAATGAAACAACTTTACTTATGATAAAAAAAATAAAATAAAAAAGATAAATAAGTAAATCTGGTAAGTTAATTGCCCATAGAGGAAAATAACAGAAAATTCATGGCAAAATAATTGTAACTATAATTAAATCAATTCCTCTTACCACTTTTATGGAAGACTGTTGTCTAACTACTACTATTACTGTGTCACTAGAAATATCGAGAGGCTACAGTTGAGAAACAGGCAGTTTGCCAGAAAACTAGTTTTCTAACTCAAGGAAAACAGATTTTATATTCCCTTCCACAGGTCTGGTAGAAATTGTTTTATTGCTTCAGGTTTGAACAACAAAACTGAACAAAGGCAACAGTGCATCAGAAAATACCAGATAACCAAGGAAATGCACTAGTGATTGAACACTACAGGAATCCAGGACTACTAATGAAGAACATTTTATTTAAATACAAAAGATACAGCCAAAAACCAGAACAGCAAATTATACAACTCCATAAATACCGAGCACACAAATAACATCTGAAAATAAAGACAAAAATCTGCATCCAAGTTAAATTGTGCACTCTTATATGTATGTAAATATGAAAGTAATAATAAAATCAATTGTAAATATTTTACAATTTCACATAAAATTCTAAATAAAATCCATACAATCATAAATCAAATATATGATTATATGGATTTTATTCAGAATGTGGATTTTTTATTTTTCATTATTTTTTGTAGTTCATCAATAATGCTTTTTTTTCTTTATTTTTTGTTTTTTTTATTTTTACATATAGTTTGAACACATAGATTTAATATTTGGTTTCTATCTTTTAATGACAACTTGACAGATTTGGTTGATCGTTAGTCACGTGACTTTTAAAGCAGTTAATTTAGTCCATAATCCATAATGAAGAAAGCATGGTAATCTTGATTCAGATTTCCTAGAAATTAGAAGTGTCCCTACTCCCCACTGCACTCCAAACCAGAAAGGAAAGATCAGCAGCAGCCCTAATTCAGTGCCAATCAGTGGTTATAAATACTGTAAAACCAAACAAAATGTTTCTGCTTCTAAAATGGTACAATACTGTGGGAAGAAATAACCAGGGAATTGCTATGGCTAGGCTTGTATAAGCCCTAGGGCCTATATCCTAGTACCAATGTATGAACCTATGAACCTAGGAACACACTGCATACCTCAACCTGGCCAAAGCTATTGACACATTCCCCCACTCCGGCATAGTGAAAACGATAAATGAACTGTGACTAAACCCCTGTGTCACCCACTGTCTTGCCAATTGGTATAGGATTCAGTAAATAAAGTAGGGGAATTTACCTCCAGTAAGAGATCAGTTACCAGTGGAGTTCCCCAGTATTCTTTGCTGGGACCAGTCCTGTTTGGCATCTACTTCTCTGAAGAAAAAGACAATACCAAAAGACTCTGGCTGATTAAGTTGGAAGGTGATGGCAAGCTAGGAGTAATTACTAAATCTCCAGATGACTTAGTCACCCTGCAGGAAGGTTTGTCTCAAATAAATAAGTGGTGTCATATCATGGACTAAAACGAAATAAAAAAATACCAAAAAAAGCTACCACAAGGAACTACTTCATTGACAATGCACACCTAAGAACTGACCTAGGTGTTCAGGGTTTGGGAACTTATGTGGATGGTAACCTAACTTTTTGCCAGCATATGTACACTGTCACAACAAAGTCCTTCTATACTGCATAACTTATAAACAAAGGGATTGGGTCTAGATCTAGAGAGGTTTTTACTCATCCCTGATTAGGCCAGTCATTCAATGTAATGACCCCTTTAGCATGTAGCTGTCCAGATACATGCAACACCTAGAGTGGCCACAGAGATGCATTACTAAAAGGATACAAAGCCCAAACAATATGTCCCACACGGACTGACATAGACCCTGTCACTATACTCAGTATCCTACAGACTGCTAAGAGATTACTTGTGCCCAGCATATAAGGCATGCTTCAACCCAATACTGTAGGATTTACTGCACATCAGCAAGTCAAATGGTATCAGAAATACTTGGTCAAGGGATCTAAGCCTCTTCTTCAACATCAACATAACATAATCATTAGGCAGGACAGATATACCTAGCAGAGGATACCACTGCTCTGGAACAGGCTCCCCATTCATGTAAGACAAACTCATCACTATGCATATTCAAATGCAACTTACATCAGTGTAAGGGACAACATCTGTGTAAGGGACACAGACAAAATTATCCCAGGACTACCCCCTGAACTATTAATGGACACAGGTAGTTCCTAAATGCTTTACCCCATGCATAGGTATTCTCAAATTATGTATGGTATGATCCCAGTTATTGTCACTTGGTGCAATATATAATTATCGATGGTGGGATGGGTAAAACCAATCTAATACCAAATAGGATAGGTTAATTTGCACACCAAAAGGGAAACTGACTAGCCTATTAATTACCTTTGACCCTATAAGCCAGAAACCAAGTTGGTAGGGCACACAGAGTTCCATTCTAAGATGACATAATGTAGAACTTGGTAGGAAGCCATGAAAAGAGTGCACAGTTCCATTTTATTAAAAAAAAATCACTTAGAAATGTCATGTATCACATGATATATACATCTCTTAGCATCTGTTCATCTTGTTATAATAAAAACAAAAAAAAAAGACTTTCCCAGTGATTATTAAAGGAACTAGCACAAGCCATATGTTTTGTTCTGAAAACGTCCTTCTCCCTAATGTGCACATTTGTGATTCGGAAACTTTTTAGCTGCAGTGAGGTAAGACATCATTATCAGCTAATTTGCATGTCTCTGAATAACATTTACTACCACAACATTCAGATTATTGCTGATCTGCATATTGTGGTTGTAATCTACTGCTCATGTAAGCAGTGTCATTCCCCCAGTCAATCTCCCACACACATACACAAGTACACACAACATGAGCACACAGACACACACACACACACACACACACACACACACACACACACACACACACACACACACACACACACACACGCGCGCGCACACACCAAAGTCCCTGTACCTGTCTCTAACCTGCCTGGTATCCCATGGTTCCCCCCATCCCATATTATAGTGCCATTATGGCATCTATCAGTTTTGTTTACATGGTCTAGTAGATCTCTCCATCTCACATCCATTGCTGATTTTGGTGACATTATAGTAGTTACATTTAAGTACAATACCTGGTGGTCTAGTGTATCCCATCCCCCAGTTGTTATACTACTATTGGTGCTATTACATCACTTTAAAATAACCCCTGGTGACCTATTGCATCCATGACCCCACTGCCCATACTGCCAGTGGTGCCATTATGGCACTTTAAAGTAATTCCTGGTGGTCTAGTCTATCCCTCCACCCCTGAACCTTATATTGCCATTGGTACTGTTACTGCATTTTAACAATAATCCCTAGTTTTTTAGTGGTTCTCCAACCTCTGTTCCCTGCACCATGTTCATAGCTATGTTCAATATTGCAACATAGTGGGGTCAGCTGTATAGATACTTTCCTGGAGGCAGTTCTGGAAAGAATGCACATGGTTAATTAGCATATACATATCTCCCAGAATTCCTCATTAGCAGTGAGCATAGCCGCAGGGCCAGCTCTACATGGTGCTGCACTTCTTAATGTCAGAGAACCATACAGCACCATGTTGGGCAGTTGCTAAATCAGAAAAACGTTTCCATATTGTGTAAACAGAAGTGTACAAGTTGCAGTACCCTCTTGAATCCCAGCCTTTGTATATTCAGATAAATCAATATACGTGTTCTCCACTACAAATTCCTTATTGCTGTCATCTACTGACCTTGAATATAATAAACTGCTTCTTGAACTAAGTTTTGTAGCATAGTCTTGCTGTACTGGGCTCCTCTACTGGGCATCTACTAATTTCAACCAACAGACAATACTATTAGGTGATTTTAACCTTGACTCATTCACATGCTCCTCTGATGGCCCATCTAACTTTATTAACCTCTATAATTTCTCTAAAACTATTAAATCCCCCACTCGCATTGATAAACATACCAAAAAAAAATGTCTCTATTAGATTGCATATTAACTAATAAACTAAACCTTTGGCTCCAAGCAGGCTGCTTTCCAGACTCACTTATTGATCACTCCCCAACTTTTATTCTCAGGAAATGTGTTCACACACCTACTAACACAGTATTCCATTACATTCACAACAACAAAAGAATTCTTCTCCTCTATGCTCAATTCCTTACTACAACAATGTGATTGGTCATCTTAAAAACACCTCCAGTTAGACCTCACTGTACAGTACTTTAATAATACAGTTCTTGACATTTTAAACAAGCTAGCTACCATAAGAAAAATACATACCACACCTACGCAACTACCTTGGCTAACAAAATAAACTAAATTACTACTCAAACTAAGGGACGAGGCCTGGTTAAATTACCAAAGTTCTAAAAATGAAGAGTTCCTCACATCCTATCACCATTTAAGAAACCAGGGTAAGAAACAAGTAAAGCAGGACAAAAAAAACATACTTTCAAACTTGTCAACTAAATGACACTGAACTACCTTGCCTATTATCACTCACTCAACTTACTACTGCCTACACAGTCATCCAAATTCCCAAAAACTGCCCAGCTCTCATTGACCCTGACTCCCTCTACACCAATAAAATAGCCAAAACCTGGAACTCACTTCCGCACCACATCCTGCTAAGCACAGACAGCCACAAGTTCAAACTATTCCTAAAAAAATGCCTCACTAAACACTGGCTATGCTTCTGCACTGGGCCTGGTCAAGCTCTTTATGTACAGTTCACTCATATACAATTCATATACTCTAGCTATCACTTTCTCCATTCTTTATTCTCTCAATCTCATTCGCTAAAAAATAAATATATACAACTACATACACACTTGCTAAACTTCATTATACTTAAAATACTACTCTTTTTAAATTTGTACTGTATATATTTTAACACTTTCACTTAATTATATATTTGAACAAGCAACATTGTATATTTTATTCTATGCCCTTGTAATTTCTTATTTTATCTTTGCCACATGTGTTTCTATGTTTTTCTTTTGTCTCTGTAAACTACTTGTTTTTAGAGCTTATCTCCCTGGGTCTCTGCTGAAAATGGGCCAGCTGGCCCAGTCGGACACTACCCGGTTAACAAATGTAAATAAATAATAAATAAATATATATATATATATTGTTTATGTGGGTTGTGTCTGCAGATGGCCCACTGAGATCAGTGCACTACCCCAGAAAACAAATATAAATAAAATAAATAAATAAATACATAAATAAATACTCAAAACATTTGAACCAGAAACTGTTCATTAGATTAAAGGCTGTTCTCTCTGGATCTATATCACATAGTTGAATTTACTAATCATCGAATACCTATTCGGCAACCCCTTTTTGTCGAAGTCACAAATCAGCGAATGGACTTTTAATCAAAGTTCTGCCTAGAGCAAACCCACATTTGGCCACCATCTGGAATTTGCCCTTTTCCCCACTGTAGTGTGATTTTGGAATTGGTATATTTACTTAGGGGAGGTGAGGGGGAAAAGCCCCTCCACCTGAATAGGTTTTTAGTTTTATGATTTTTTTGTGGTCTCTAGGGTGGCCTACCATTGGTTTGATCTAGGAAAAACTTCAGCTAAAAGTCTGTTCGCTGATTTGTGACTTCGACAAAAAGGGATTGATGAATAGGTATTTGATGATTAGTAAGTTCAACTAAGTGATATAGCAATTTGGGGTGGGGTGGGGGAGCAAATTGGGTCAGAGCTCACCCATTAGTGGCAGCCAATCAGTGCATACATGTGCAGTATAGAGTATGTCAATATCAGCAATGAGTGTAAACAAGTTAAATGAAATGAAAACTGGAAATACAGAGACCAGTTTATACCTTGCAAAAAGGTTGAAAGTACTTCTGTGTAGTTTTACATATATATATATATATATATATATATATATATATATATATATATATATATATATATATATATATATATATATATGTATATATATGTATAGATATATACATATATAGATATAGCTATATAGACATATATTGCATGTATCAAGTGTTGTCTCGGTGTAGGTAAAGATTGCTACCTGGTTAAATGTTTTGCCTTTATGTATCGTTAATTTGAACAAGTATCTTATACTACTCCCTCGTCATCCCTGAAGAAGTGGTCTGAGAGTCTTGTGAGATTACTTGGTTAACAAATGCAATCATTATATCTTATAAAAACTTTGTACAAGCCATGAACTGAAGCAGCAGTCCAGGATCATGTATGAAAATAGATTCTCATGCCTTGTAGTTTACACTATCAGTAAAGATACAGGTGTATGTTGTCCTGCTACTGTGTGCAATCTATTCTATCATACAGGACCATGGCTTTCAGCTGTCCCTGAGTTTGTAGAATGTCCCTTATTTGATTTACATTGTACATATTCCCTTGTAAAATGATTGCTTTTCTGATAACTTGCTGAGGATTACAGAAAATATAAGTTTATGTAAAATCTGTTGCTTATCAACTTTACCAGTGAATCAGAGTAACATTAAAACATGTCCTATTCTGGGCATCTGTCCCCTTATTATTTGTCCTGATTCTTAAGCTACACTTGGTGAAGGTCATAAATAAATAACTAAATAAATAAATAAGCCTCTATGAATAAGTCAGAAGCACTGATGTCAGCTCTTCAGAAGAGTACAAATGCATACATGTTTTTTTTTCCTTATCTCCATACATCAGATCAATGCTACTGTAGAAAACAAGCACAGGACATTTCACATTACCTTTAGATATTCAAGAAGCTGACACTTCTTTGATAGCTAGTCCTTTTGCTTGCCTAATAATCTGAGAGAGAATTCTAATATATTAAAGATGTCTGACTGGAAAATTATTTCAATGGTTGGTACAACTGTTTTAATGATATGGTTTTAAAGCCAATTCATACTTTATTCTTAAAATTTTTTATTTAGATTCATAGGACTGAATTTCATTACAGGGAATTAGGAATTATTGTCACTATACATTTCATGAAGTCTTACATGTTCAGGATAAAAAAAAATCCTTAATGAATAGAGTATCAGTATCTCAATGTTTATAAATGAGGTTTGGGAACAAATCAATTTGTCCAGGGACATCTTCAGGTGAGGGTCAAGAAGGAATAGTAATGGGAGTTAAGATGATAGTGGAAGAAAGTTAGTGTGATGGGGTTCTGGAAGGGTTAAATTGGGAAACAAGGAAGGCTGGAAGGAAATGAGGTAAGTGCAATGAAGGGCTTAACTGGTTTTGTGTGACTGTATCTAGGTAAGGGATCAGAGTTTGGTGTGAACTTGCTGCAGCAAGTGCTTCATCTGTGATGACCTGTAGGTACTTCAGTATACAGGTAGGCCTCAGGCTCATAGTGGTAGGTATGGTGGAGCTAGTCTCTGATTTTGACTCAAAATTTTAGTTCTGTCTCTCTTAATCCTGCTTTAAACTTGTGAAGGATGCAGGGAAGAATTGTGGTAATGCAGCTCTATGGTAATGTGTGAGATGATAGAAGGAATACTAGGAATGTAGGAATGTGTATGCAGAGTAAGTCACTGCATGAGGTACTTTTCTTAGCGATGCAATTTCTCATAATAATTAAGTATAATATTCCATTTGGGCACTGTTTTTGCACGTTTACAGATCTATTTGTTTTACTGCGTCACTAATCAAGAGCACCTGGCCATTTCGACTGAATAGGACAGACTGCTACCCTTTCTGGATACCTGCTGAAAACATCATTATGGGTATTTTCAGAGACTTTTGTGCTTGATAATCTTAATAAAGATATAAACCAGAATTTTGCTGGGGGAGGCATACTGTGGTCTATTTTGTATAAAAGTTGTATTTTTTTTTTGTGAATCACTATGGGGATCTGAGTGAAACCACTAAGTAATGACATACAGTCAAGTTCCAGACTTCAAATCTTTATGCCAGCAGCTTCCTAAGTTTATAGAGCAATGTTTTAAATGGGTTGCTGTTTGTTTATGTGGGGGAGGCTGCTCTTATACTAAAAAGATATTACACCATTGTTAGGTTATGTTGTCACAAACCCTGTTATTTGAGTAACTTTCTAAGTTTACAACAGCAATGCTTGGGAAGATCTGTCCCTGTTTTGAGAATTTATCCCCATTTTGCCAGGCTTTGTACAGATTTGTTTAGGTAAAAGCTTAGGGAGGTATTTCAGTTGTGGCTGGCAGTTGGTGATGAGGTTAAGGTTGTGAGCTGCAATTCAGATGGTACTGGGTTTGTTTCTTTCTGCCCTCATGTTCACCATAGGCATATCTGGCTGAGGCAGAGGGAAAATAAAAAAAGGAAAAAGAAAACAGAATGAGCATTTAAAAAAAAAAAAAAAGAGAAATATTTTTATTTTAGAAGCTCTTACTTTTGTTCTTTTTTTGCAGATGGCTGAATCGCACCATTTACGAAAGAGATGGGGGGCCATCATCTTACAGGTGAAACAGCTATTCCAGCAATTGCCAACCAGTGAGTCCCTGGTGACTGAAGAACCTGGTGAGTCCAGTCAGAAGAGGTGAAGGCAAATGGCGAATAGCAGGTCAGTGGTCTGAGAAAAGCAGACTCAGCAGTCGGGGGATGCTGTTGATGTTCTGGCCACTGGAGCGGTGTGCAGCAAGGTCAAAGGTACTGACATATCGCTGGGTGTTCACTTAGGCATGGCAGAATTGTTAAGCATGTCAGAGTTGGTGCAGTTTGTGAGTAGTGTGGGATAGGTAAGGATGAGGTATGTCAGGGGCAGGGTGAAGCAAGTGTTTAGGTTTGATTATGTGGAGTCTGGGGTCATCCATAGGTGGGGTGGAATCACAAAAGCCTGAGGTTGGGTCAGACATTGGGATCCAGATAGGTGATTGATTAGCTAAGCAAGTTCTGGTGCAAGGGAGGGGAGTCTTTTGACCCCCTCACATACTGCTTTTAGTTAAAGCAAAGATCTGGAAAAGAGAGTAGGTTGATATTTTTAGTTAACTAATGTGGATGGGGTTCAATGTCTGATGGAATCAGAAACCACAAGCAATAAAGACATTTGTTGGCTTTAGTGGCCTTAGGGGCAAAGGAGGATAGTTAGACTGTGGCCAAGGACATGGGACAACTGTGTGTTAGGCTGCATTTATTACATGGTGGTTTGGTTCCAGAAGGATACTGCCTTGGCCTTACCACTCTTGGCTTATTTTCTCGTAATCTGTGAAGCACAGCTTTTGTAGTTGGGGAAGGCCTGGCTTTGGTACGATCAGAGGTTTTGAAAGCAGAAAGTGATATATTAGTCACTGCATTGGGGGGTGAGACATCCTGACATTTGGCTAACCGCTATGGTAGATAGCCTTGGAGCTGTTAGCAGAGGGGTTAAGTTAAGGGGGATCGGGACAGAGGTATACTAGACTTTAATGTGGGGTGTTGCTCGTGAGTGGCATGTAGGTTTTTTGCACATCAGTTCAAAGTATGCAGGTATGCATTCAGCTGTGCAGGTGACTGGCAGGAAGGCACATTGGTTAATTAGATTTTGCAGGTGCCTGAATCTAGTGGGTTACCGTTTGTCATTTTCTGGATTTCAGGGTAGTTGAGGTAGGGGAAATTTTCAGGAATAGAGAAGAGGGTGTCTTTTTGTGGGTCAAAGGGGAAGACTTGGGGACATATTTTCCCATTAACATGCAGGTATTGCATCAGCTGCTCATGCAATTTCCTGATTTAGCAGTTGCTGGTGAATCAATAGTTGGGTTTTCTGAGGGATTTTGTATTAAATCAAGGGTGGGAGGGGAGGGCTCAATTTGTAGAAATCTGCATTCCTTGCAGAGGAAGAAAGAGATTTTGGAAGGTTTGGTGGAGTAGGAATGGCGGATGGGTAGGATACTGGGTCTGTTTGATATTCCTCACTTTAACAGCTTTAAGGATTCTCCTTTGGGGTTGGTTCCTAAGAAGGTGGCAGTGAATTTCATTTGTTTCACCATTTGTCTTATGCCAAGGGGAATTCTGACTAATCTTATTTCAGGAGGTATCGCAAAAGTCAGTTATGTGCCTTTGGATGATGCAGTGTAGGACATTCTGGAGTTTACAGACCCATGATTGGTGAAGGTAGTTATTGAATCTGTTTTTCATTTATTACCAGTTTGGGAGGAAGAGTGGCTGTGGTTGGTTGTGGTAGTTGCGTTTAAGTTTTACTTTGACAAGGTTATGCTGATAGGATGCTCGGTGGCCCATGCTGCTCTGAGAGGTTTAGCATTGTTCTCCATTGGATTTCCAGCAGTGGGTGGGCAGGCAGAAGGTGGTATATTATCTGGAGGACTTCTTAAGAGTAGGTGAAGAGTTTGATGGAGCATTGGAATGTATGCAGCTGTTTTTGAGGATGTGTGAGGAACTGAGTGTTCTGTTGGCTAGGCAGAAGTTAGAAGGAGCAAGCAAGGCATTGTTTGTTGGGATTGCTAGTGGATGTAAGCCATGGTTTGTTTTGTTTATGAGGTGTGATGGTAATACATATGAAAGAAAATATTTGGTGGGGAAATCCAAGGACAAGATGCAGATTAAGGATGTGATGGACTTCTTCGGGCTCCTGAAGTTTGCATGTCAAGCAGTTCACCCGGGTCATTCATTTTGTGGGATCATGGCCTTTTTGTTGAATGAGAGGGGCAGCAAACATCATTGGGTGAGGGTTAGTAAGTTGGTGCATGCTGATTTAGCATTGTGGTCATCTTTTTGGAGCTGTTTAATGGTATGGCTTTTTGGCAGGTGGATTGGGTTATTCAAGGCGATTTGCAATTGCTTACAGATGTAGCTGGAAGTATAGGGATGGAGGCATATTTTGTTGTGGGAATGGTTTGTGCCTTGCTGGCCAGCAGGATGAAAGGATGATTGAAGGAGGGATGTTGACTGTTTGGAGTTATTGCCAATTTGGCTAGAATCAAAGTTCTAGTAGGAGAAGTTGCAGTGGAATAGGGTTAATTTTAATTCGGACAATAAGGCAGTGGTACGAGCCATTGGTGTTTCTAGACAAGGTGTGTCAGGTTGGATTGGAAAGGTCAGATGCTTACTTCAGGAATCCTGGGCAGATTTTAAAAGGAAGGCATCTGGTAGGGAATTAAAATATTAAGTTAAATTTGTGTTGCAACTCCCTGAGGAGGAAGCAGTTTCATGGGAAGGATTGCTGCTGAGATATTTGGTTCAGGTTTGGGAACAAGATAACTTAGCTGCAGTTGGTATAGTTGCATGGGTGGCAGGGTTATGTGATTTTACTAAATCTTGGACTGTGGTTCATATGTTGAAGGGTTGGGGTAGGGTTGATAGTGTGAAGACAGACAGATGATGGCCATTGCCAAGACAGGTTTTGAAGGTTTTGTTCCAGAGACTAGCGTTAGTAAATGGAGATTCATTGGACTATACTTTATGGGAGATGTTCACTTTTTGGATTTATTGTGGAGCTCTTAGGGTGTCAAAGTTGTTTAGTTTACTAGTTTGGCAGAATATTTCAGTGTTTTTTTTTGCTTCCATGCATATTTGGTTGTGTAGCTATAAAACAGGTAATTTGGGGAAGGATAGGCAGATAGTACTGGGAAAGGACAGGAATGATTGGTTGTGACTGGTGGGTTGGGCTAAGAGGTTGCTGTGGTCTCATGTTGTTTTGTTTGGTAGAAGGCAAGGTGATGACATGTAATCAGTTTGCATATATGATGAGGAGAGCTTTCCATTGCTAGTTTTCTGTGAGACAGGTTTTCCACTCATTCTTTGTGCATTGGAAGCATATTGGATTTAGCGAGGCAAGGCAGATTAATTGAAGTCATTAAGAGGATCAATACAGGTGCCCCCCAGGGTGTGAGCTCTCCCCACTGCTATTCTCCCTGTACACTAATGATTGAACCTCTAAGCACCCCTCTGTCAAACTTATTAAATACACAGATGATACAACTATCATATGGCTCATCAGGAATGGTGATGAGTCTGCATACAGATGGTAGGTTGAGCAGCTGGCCCTTTGGTGTAGTCAGAATAATCTGGAACTGAACACTCTTAAAACTGTGAAGATGACATTGGACTTTAGGAGTGGTAGTACAATATTATTGCCTCTCTTCATACTTAATACTGGTGCATCATTTGTGGAATCCTTGAAGTTTTTGGAATCGATAATCTCCCGGGACTTGAAGTCGGAGACCAATGTAGGGTCCATCATAAAAAAGGCACAACAGTGAATGTACTTCCTGAGACAGCTGAGGAAGTTCAACCGCCTAAAGGAACTGTTGATTCAGCTCTATACAGCAGTCATTGAGTCTGTTCATAGCTCATCCATAACAGTTTGGTTTGGATCTCTGTCTAATCATGACAAAAATAGGTTACTTTGAATTGTAAGGTCTGCCAAAAATATCATTGGTGCTAGTTTGCCCTCTTTACAGGACCTGTACTATTCCAGGGTCATGAAAAGGGCAGGGAAAATCATCACCAACCCTTCATATCCAGGCCACCATAATTTTGAACTATTACCATCAGACAGGCATTCCAGATTAATATGCAGCAAAATAAGTAGATATAAGAACATTTTTTTCCCCACAAGCCATCAAGTTCATAAATGGTTAACTCAGCTTATTAAGCTGGGGTTCTCTTTTTCTCAGGCCTCTGAGGATTCTGCAGTATTGTTTACCTTTTCCCACAATCAAACATATCATCCTACACTACAGATAAGCAGAGGGGCAAACCCTCCCTCCACCCCTCCATATGGGAGGCTGTGCACCCAAACCCCCCCCTACTTAAATATACTAGCTCTGAAATCGCACAAACAGATACACAATGGAAACTCACATTCGCATATTTTACAGTCCCTCACACACACACATCACAGTGACAACACACACTGCCACATACTAAAGCCCCTAACCAACAGACTTACACATAGATACTTACCTGAACTGCCACCTATCCATCACAAACTGCAACACCAGAAGCACTACTTCAATATCTCTGAACATCGGGATTTTGAATTTTGCGCTTCTGGTCTTTTGGTCTTTTGGTATTTAGGGGTTTCGGCTATATAGTCTCGAGATTTTGGAATTCGATGTTCCAAAATTTTGAGATTATGTTTTGATCCCATATGTATATGTATATGTATATGTATATGTATATGTATATATCTATGTATATGGATTCACTTCAGAAGCTCAAAATACTGAAATTTTGAATTTCAGTATCTCGAGCCCAAGAAGTTGAATCCACAAAACAATGAAAAGTAAAAACAGCGAAATTCAAAACCTCGAATACCGGAGGTTTTGAATTTTGCGGTTTAAGTACACACACACACACACACACACACACACACACACACACACACACACACACACACACACACACACACACACCATCCACCACACAAACACACACAATCACTCTACTACATGAAAACAGGGGGGCAAACCCCCCTGCACCCCCCATGTGGGGGCTGCGCCCTCCCACCCCCCCTACTTAAATATTCTCACTCCGAGGTCGCACTACATACAAACACATACAAAACACCACCAGATAAGCTGCATTCTCCTTGCACATACACATCACAACAACAAAACACACTGACACACACCACAGCCCCTACCCAAAACCCTTAACACACAAACACACACTTACCTGAATATATGACCACAGCGGAACTTTAGAAGCGCGAAATTCAAAACCTCCGCTATTCAAGGCTTTGAATTTCACACTTCTAAACTTTTTCTATTATGTGGATTCGGTTTCTTGGGCTTGAAATACTGAAATTCAAGATTTCAATATTTCGAGCTTCTGAAGGGAACCCATATATGTATATGTATATTTACTTTTATGTCTTGTTCTTAATAGTTACATGTATGTTATTTGTCTTGTTCTTAATAGTTGTATGCATGTCATTTATGTAATTCATACTTAGAGAGTCACTGAAACGAGTCAAATTCCTTCTATGTGTGCATACTTTGCCAATAAATGTGATTCTGATTGTTGGTCATCAAATGCTTTCTTGCCTTATATTAGCTAATTGGGTATGGTGACTGGCTTAGTACAAAATTAATTTTCTAGGAAAGGAAATTTCATTTTAGTCATTCTTATATCCATTGGGAGGCAAAAGAGGGCTGCAGTTATACTGGATGGCACGCAATTGGGCTGGAATTATTTTGGGTAGCACTGAGCTCCTTAGAGATCTGGTGGTACAGTTGGCAGGTAACAACTTGGGAATAATTCCGAAGTTACAATGAGTAGATAGGATAAGTGAGGATCTGTTTATTTTAAAGAGGTTATACCCAGGTATGTGCATTGTATGGTTGTAGGTGGTATCACAGTTATTTTGAGGTTGGAGATGGCTCATCGGTTTGTTAAAGTTAGGCTGGTTAGGCAACTGGCTGCTTTGGGTATTTATAGGACAGGACACTGGCATGTCAATGACCGGGATACAGTTGGTTAAGAGAGGATGGACTACACCTGAATGTTTTTGGTGGGACCTCTTTCATGTACACTTATTTTTGGTTTGGAGGGTTTGCTGAAAGTTTTGGGAGTGAATGAGGGAGAACAGCCTCTTTCAGGCTGGTTAGCAGAGAAGAGGAGCAGGTTTGTTCCTTTTCTGTTCCCCCTGTGGTGTTGAATGTTTAATTCAGTGAGTTGGGAATGAAAATGAGAGATGGAACACTGCTTGATAAACAAAAGTAGATGAATGTAGGTGAGGATGCTGCTTGATAAGTGAAAGTAAACGAGTGGAGGTGAGGGCACTGCTTATATGTTTAGGATGAGTGAGGTTACACTGCCCTAGTAAATGGTTATATGGATGTTCATGCCATGATCAATAAATTAAAATATTGTTCAATAAAGTTATGTTTATGGCAGTTTAATAAAGGTCATCAAATATCATTTGGTGTGCTGTGTTTATTGAAGGTGGCTGGGAAAAAATAATTATTCTATAGACTTTAAAAATTTGTTTTCATTTTAGTTATAAGAAATAAGCTCTAGAGATACATTTAATTAGAAAATAATGCAGTTCTGGAGAACAAAAAGGCTACTAATTTGGAGTCACATAGTATTTGTGTGCATCAAGCTGAAAACAATATTGGGAAAAATTAGTTTTACAAGCTTTGTGTTCTGATAACATATCTAGGAAAAATTCTACCTTTGTACAACATTCTGTTGACTACATTTTGAAAAAGGATGGCTACTAGTTATTATTAACTATATTAGCCATTGTAAGGAAAGTCATTACACAAAAGTGAAAAAGAAATATTGCTGCACAATAAGGAACTTCTTCTTATACAAGTAGTGATAAACAAGGAAATTGCTACTAATTAAGACAGATCATCCTCAAGATATTCGGATCAGCAATTCATGATCAGGAATTCTAAATTTGATAGCGACTCAACTCCAAATCATCATGTCTCATTAAATGTTGCGTCTTTCGGCTTTCCCGGTTAGGGGTCGCCACAGCGGAACTGCGGTCCGCTAATGATTGGTAGTTGATTTTTACGTGCCGAGTTACCAGCCCTGACGCACAACCTTCAATGAAGGTACGCCCATTCACGCATATCTCCACACAGAAGATGCTCTAGCTGAGAGTCGAACCAGACAGCGTCTTACTGTGAGGCAACAACGCTAAATAGATGTCTTAAATGTATAATTAGCTTCTGTTATTGACTCAATGAATAATTTGTTTTAAATGTGTAGATGTAATGCTAATAATGCATTATTTGGCTATAGACATGTTCTGTAAATATTATATATAGTTATTTTCAAATTTTTGTTTAGTGACTTTAAACAGAAAAGTATTGTTTGTTGCATTTTTGTGTGAGCTTTTCTCTGCTAAATGAAAGAACAGCAATAAAAACCTTGTAGAAAATAGGTCTTGATGTCTTGAATAAGGATTGGCAGGTATGGTGGACACTATAACTTCATTTGTAAGTCTTGTCTAGTGTACTGTTCAGACATGCCCAAATGAGTGATTGGTCCTGTACCAAATGTGTTCACTCTTTTTTTCTTTTCTAAGTAAAAAATAAAGTAAAGTAATAAATAAATAAATAAATAAATAAAGTACAGTAATAAAGGGGTTGGAAACACATAAATTCAGTAAAGCAGTAGAAAAGTTGCCACAAATATTTAAAATGACTGATGGCTAAAAATAACTCCAGTACATTAAGTACATTGTGATTTTATGCAGCATATGTATGACAACAAATCACTGTATAACTATCCTGCTAACATTCTCATAGAATGCAGAAAAAACACACACGAAGCTTATAATTGTATACTTCATAAAAAAGTATTGCAAATGCACTCATAATAAAATCTAAAAAACTATTCATTAAGTGGCTGTATAGCAGTTATGCACACCTTTTTGTAAGTTTTGTTTGAATTATAATCTGAAAGTAAAACAATAATTATATTTCCGCAAGCCTTTAGGAGTTAATTTCTTATAAGCATGTCAAAAGTAAGCAATGTCTCTTTTCCTTCATTAGTGTTTTATGCATATGGTATAGTGGTGCAAAACTCAGAAATGAAGGGATGGATATTGATATCATGTTAGCCTTGTCTTTAGTACCTCATACATAATACACACTATTCATATGGGCTTCTGTTTTACTGTATTTATGTACTTGTAACCAGTAAGATAGTGTTAGAAGAATTCAGTTATGCTTCACTTGTGAGTCATGAGGAAAGATCTGCAGAAATAATTTGGCTGGTGCAAAATTTGAAATATACTTTACATAGTTGGTAGGCAACCTGACAATTCTTATGTCACTATGTTTAGTTATGAAATTAACCATAACCAATAATTTAAGTCATTTTTAAAGGTGTGTGTGTGTGTGTGTGTGTGTGTGTGTGTGTGTGTGTGTGTGTGTGTGTGTGTGTGTGTGTGTGAGAGAGAGTGATAGCCACATTCTGAAAATAAAGAACACAAAGGGTCATGTCATATATGGAGTGAAAATGAATGCCATCTGGAAATGTATTCTAATCACAGAACAGAGTGTATCAGCAATTTGCATAGTACTGTTGTTTACAAAAGGAAATGAAACAGAAAAAATGACAGGACAGTCTGCAGTCTTTTGCTTGAATACCAATATGAAATACTTTGCACTGATCATATTTACTGAGTAATAACTTGTCAGTGGGTTCTTTATGCTGCACAGGACAAGGGAGTACCCCAAACAGAATGGCTGCAGAAACTAATGCTGGTAAATAGTAAGAACATTTCTGCAAAAATATGCATTGTCCTTGATGATAATTAAGCAGGTGGACTTAGGAATTAAGTCTGCAGTGTTACATTTGTATATGAATTCAAACCAACCAGCAATTTGTCTTTGAATAGGAAAGTACCTTGTGCCAAGGCAATCTTGAACAAAGCTAAGAGTACATTGCGCTCTACTGGCAATCGTTTTAGAGTGTTTTTACTTTAGTTTTACTAGGAAAAAAACATTTACTGGACAAAGTTAGATGACATTTTAAGTAGGTCATTACAGTGTAATGAACATAAACAGTTCACGCATTAATGAATAACATGTTTTATACAAATATTGCTTTCACAATTTTATCAAAACAGTACACGCAGAAGCAGGAAGAAAACATACTTGTGTGGGTGTACTATATAATAGACATTAAGCATTTCTCAGTAATTCAATAGCATTAGTAATATACAAATAATTCACACACATTTCTCAGCAAAGTTGGTGAGCGAAATTCACATGGAAAGCATGTTTATTATTTTGGCTGCATCTACCATATATTATTTGAAAATGTGAACATTATATTTGCATTCACCACTGTATGCTATTGCCAGATCTACAGACTGCAAAATGAAAAACAAAACTATACTACAGGATTAATCTGAGAGAGTAAAATCAGATATGGAAGAGCATGCATACACAGGATACAGAAGACTATGATCTGCTCTCGAATCATAATCAACTGATTATGTGTTTGAGACTTACTGTTGAGAAAGGCACCTCAAGAGTGTTGTGAGATGAAGTATGAGACGTGATCTTTGACATACATATTAACAGCACATTAATAAGAGTTTTGTTCAGAAAGGCACAATCATAAATCTTTGTAGTGCATAACGTTTTTAACTATAGCCTCTACAGCCTTACTTCAGATTTCATGACTGGGAGTTGCTTGGCTCCCACTAAGAATTACATCTCGAAGAGACTACAGTCAGGCATGTGGACACTTTCTAGTACCCAGATAGGTGCTGTACAGTTAGAGCTTTTGACATTAAATAAGAGGTTTTCTCTCAGTAACTGTTAGCCTCAATGTAGTTGTGGTTTGCAGAAAGTAAAACTCTGCCTGTTGTTTGTGCATATGCACATAATAGCTGTTCAGACCTTTTTGGTCAACTTGTTCAGTATATATGCAGTATTCAAGACTCATTTCAGAGAATTCATCAGTCATATGGGGAATGATGGTAATACACGGATGGGACATGACTGTGGGAATGATTTGCCAGATGTTAACCAGAATGGTGAATTATATGATGCACATGTCATGGAATGTCCATAGCAAGCATCATGTTCAAACACAAGGCAACATAACTATACTTGCTAGCCAAGCACCAAGAGTCAGTGGTCAGTGATTGTCTTCTTCCTTATGTCATTAGCTGTGCCCTCTCTCACTCCATGTTTTCAAGTTTTCCTTTCAGCACAATACACTATCCCATTAATGAGGAGTTGACTTAATGATGTTAGCCTTCCAGGTTGCTCTCTCTTTTATACAAATGTTCAGCCCCTGAATAGTGTCCAGACATTTAAAACATACATGCATGTTTGTCAACATATTTTCATCAACATAATAAAAAAAAATAACATTTACAGAACTTAGTATAGTTGCTACATTTAGGGCGGCCACGGTGGTGCAGCGGTTAGCGTTACCGCCTCCCAGCAAGAGGTTCTCTGGTTCGATCCTTGGCCGGGGTGCCTTCTGTGTGGAGTCTGCACGTCCTCCCTGTGGTCGCGTGGGTTTCCTCCGGGTGCTCTGGTTTCCTCCCACATCCCAAAGACATGCTGTAGGTGGATTGGACACTCTAAATAGGCCCTAGGCATGAGTGCATGCATGTGTGTGCCTTCTGTGGAAGTTTGTGCATCAGGCTGGCAACTCAACACTGTAAAACTCCACTGCCGATCATGAGCGGACAGATGATCCGCTGTGGTGACCCCTGACTGGCAAAAAGCCAGAAGAAGATATTGAAAACACTTAATACAAGACAGGTGCAGTAAAGAACACATTACACTGCCACTCCTTCACCTTTACAACATGTGCATCACAAACAACAATATGCCCATGAATGGAAGGCAGCTGTTGTTAAACCACTAGCAAAAATCCCTAACCCAAAAGGTGCAAAACAGTTCAGGCCAGTTTCTATCCTGTTAACCCTAAGAATACTCCTTGAAAAACTCATCTTCACTCAAATTACAGACTACAACAAAACGTATTGCATGCTTTCCACACTGTAACATGGATTTTGGTCCAGTAGAAGCACTATGACTGCTTTTTATATGTACTAGCTGAAGAAATTTAAAGGAACTTGGACAAAGGACACCTTCTTCACTCCAGGCCAGGTTAGGCAGAGTCCCTCATTGACTCTCTTCAAGAGGAATCTTGATGAGTGGATGGGAGATCGTAGATTTACCCCAGGTATCACTTCTGTGTCACTGTTAGACAGAGGCACAGTATACTAACCTGAAAAAAGGGCATAGCAAAATTAATTTAAAATAGGTGGCGAAAGCCAAACACATTCCGGCTAGGCTTGTAAATGCCCTAGAGCAGATAGCCTAGTATGAACCTATGAACCTATAAGTACAGCCTTTATAGACATTACCAAAGTATTTGATCTGGTAGACCATTCACTGCTCCTCACTTTACAACTTATATCAGGCATAATGAAAAGCTACTTACCCATTTCTACAATTTCCTTATAGATAGAGATTTCCAAATACAGGGAAATTCAGCCTCTCTCTATGCCCTTCTTGCAAAGGAGTACTCCAAGGAACAGTTCTCGCACCCTTGCTAGCCTCACTATTCACTAACTCTCTCACAACTTGCCTGTGTCAAACAATAATCCTTAAGTATGCAGATGGTGCATTAATTTGCAGACTGCACCTTTTCTCGTCCACCATAAAAAACAATTTAAAAAGATCTAAATGTTCTGTCACTGTCTCAAAAAGCAGGTCATATTGAATATTAAAAAAACTAAAAAGATTATCTTTGACACAAATAAAAACTCTCAACACTTAAGCCAAACCGGACAATATGGGATTTCATAAAATATCACTTAGAAACCACACCACACTTCACCTACCTTGAAATTTGGCTGGATCAGACTATTAACTTTCAATTTTACATCATCAGTCCTAGATCTGAAATGAATACCCTACTTTTCTGAGTTAAAAAAATAATTTACTGTCACCAGAAGCTGGACTAGCAATTGGAATGTGAATTCTCCTATCAGAGCTAGAATATGGCCTTCCTATTATACCCAAAGCCTCAAAAAAAAAAAAAAAAAAAAAAAAAGAAAAGAAAAAGCCGTCAGCTGTGGTGCAAGTCCTCTTTAATCAAAATCTGTAGATTTATCACATTAATCATCCCCCTGCCAAATAAAAAAAAAAAAAAGAACATTACTGCCCGGTGGTAAAGTAAAATCACTTCACATAAGGATAACAAATGTGCACATCTCCAAGCCTGCCTAACCCACAAACCCTTATACCAAGTCACCTTCTTTTCCTTCTCCAGTAAACTCACTCAAAGACCCACATCCTGCAACCTTAGATCACAATCCTCTCTCTCTGTCTCTCTATCATTCTCGCTCCCTGTCTACCCCACTCACAAAACTCTATTCCACTAACTACAGCTTCTCAGCAATGGCACCTTAGATTACAGGAATAGCTTCCTTTTAACCGAAGAGACATTACTTCCTTCCCAGTTATAAATATCAGCTCAAGAATGTTTTGCACACAAGAGTAGCATTTAAACTTTTTCTTTGTTTGTTTAACTCTGTTTTATCTTTTTTTTATTACACTCACTGTGTTCATTCATCTCATAATGCCATACTAAGACATACATGCTAGATTAATCCCTACCTCTCTCCTCTTTCTATACTATATTCTCCTCAACACTATCTCTCCTTCCCACTCACCACCACTTCCACACTGTCACAGCACCCGTGTCTCCCCATTGTACTTTGCTCACTGTTCTACCTATCCTTCTCCGTCTATCTCTTTACGCTATTTGTCTCAACAGCCTAAATTAACTGACAGAAATATATATAACTTGATATTAAATAGATTCCTGCTTTGTTAGACAGACTTGTACTTACTGTTATGCTTGCAGATGCTGGATATTGTATTAGCTAAACTCCCACTATGTTAGATTGACTTCTAAACAGCATTTATATCTTCTTGCATATTTAGTATTGGTTTTGTACTCTTCTTCTGTTTTGTAAATTATTTCATTGTCACTATTACTTTTTGTATCTTTTTTCCAAGCTCACCCTGAAAAAGGTCCAACTGGATCAATGCTCTAGCCCAGTCAAACAAAGGACAGATAAATGAATAAACAAACAAACAGCTAGCAAATACCAAGGATGATGTACTTCTGGAATGCATGAAGAGCAAGAACAGCCATATTACTAAAACACAGAGTATGTAGCTTTGATTTTTACGACTGTCTTGAGAATCAGGGGTCCATTCCACATTATCCTCAAATTCTTAATTCAAAGAGAGTAGCTTTAGGGATATGTCTAAGGATATATAGAATCTTAGGTATAATAAATATTTCAATGCCCTGAGGTCTACAGAGAAATAGAAGAGTATAGCTCTTGAACTTGTAGAGAGGGTTTAGTATTTGTTTTGGCTAATTTATTAATTTTAAGCATCATATTAATTCCTAAATATAAATTCTACATAAAAAATGGCAACAGACAAACTCTTCTGTCTCTATAGAGTTAGAGTAAAGATTTATAACTAATGAGATTATAACTAGTGAGATAATCACTGATTTTTTATGTTAACTTTAAGGACAGATATGAGGGCAAGATCCTACAATTTCATTAATACTAATGGTTCACAGATCCACACAACACAATCATCTGTATGACAAACTGTTAGAGGCATTTCAAGCCCTTTTATATTAATTCTGTTCTGCTTATGCTTATATACCATTTCTGACCTACCATAAATGTCACAAAAAGAAATTGTAAGGGGGAATGTGGACAACCCTGTCTTGTCCCACACTTAAGATTCATCTTAGATTAGACAATATTTTTACAGCCAACATATGCAGATGGGTTAATTTAAAGTTTCCTCCACCAGAGTTGAGCAACATTTTAAGTGTTTCAACTGCATATAGACTAAGGCAAGGGTATTTCCTTGACATTTCCTTGGTTTTCTGCACTTCTATTTGTGTTATACAGTGATTGCTACTATTTTAGAGCATTTTGAAAAAGCATGCATTTAACGTTGTGGAAAAAAATAGCAATTTCTCTGTTTGTTGGCTTTTCTACTTCTGCTTGACTCCAAATTGCCTTGCAGAAAGATGAATTAGCCAGTGAATTAGTTATTTGTAGTTGTTCACTGTTTAAACTGTACTACAGAGCTACTTTTGCCATTAAGAAATTCCAGGATTATTTATCTTGGTGCAGAATGTGCTTACCTGGTTTCTGTGAATTGGTGAGCAATCCAGATGAGAGCTTAATGTGTGGTTGTTTATCGGTTAGAGGGCACTCTTGTCAGTTTAAAAGCTTTTATTTTTCCCTGCTATAAATCAGTTATGTTTTCAAAATTCTCTGCCCACTTCATGAGCTCAGCAACGCTTTCCAAGTGTTTTAACTGCATCCAGAGCCATCCAAGCTAAGATAATATTTCCTTAACTTTCTGCACTTGTATCTCCTTTTTACAGTGATTGCTACTATTTTAAGCATGTTGTAAAGCATTAACTTAATTTTTGCGGCAAAATAGCCATTTCTCTATTTGTTGGCTTTCTAGTTTGTTTGTCTCCAAATTGCCTCACAGAGGGGTGAATTAGCCAGAGACTTAGTTATTTGGAAGTTGTTTGTTATTTAAACTGCACTAGAGAACTACTTGTATAGGTTCATAAGGTATTATTAGGCTAAAGACCACTAGGACCTAATGGTACACCCCAAACTATTTGGGTCCTGAGTATCATGGACATCTATACATGGGGGGTATATGTTAGTAGGGAGGTAACTAAGGATTTGTCGGTGAGGGGGCAGTTGAAGTTGGGATAATACTTTTCTTTTTGATGGCCACTGTCCATAAGGGACATGGGGGCAGGACTGGGTATAAATTTACAATTTCCTAGCCAATTCTCAAGGTTTCATTTGAATAGGATCTGAGATAAACTCTGTTTTACGTTGATGGGGAGCCTATTCCATAGTGTGGAGATCCTTTGGAACACATATCTGTCTCTACAGCTTGTTGTGTTTATGACACAAGCAAAGTTCAGATCCAGGAGCTAATGTTTATGGTGCTGTTTGTTTTGTGCAAGTGCAACAGATCCATCAGGACTGACTTCTGAGGAAGTCCTTTAAGCCAAGCAAAGATCCCCTCTCAGCAACCTGTAGGAGAGTAACTACAAAGACAGAGCCTTTAGGTGATCAGAGTAGGACAGGATACTCATGCCCTGAAGTCTCCTGATGAGAAACCTTTGTGGGCATTCCAGCCTTTGCAAGTATCTGGTCAGATACATGCCACAGGAGGTATTGTATTCAATGATAAGTCTGATAAGGGCCAAGTAGAGTGGCACTATAACTTCCTTGGACCTGGCCGACATACCCATACCTATAAATTTGGTGACATAGAATGATTTTCTTATTATCTTACCTACATGTTAGTCAAAAGCCAGACAGCTGCCTACATATATTTCAAGATCCCTTACTACCAAGTTGACTCTTGGGATTTTTTTGATGGTGTGATTAACTTGTGAATATATTGTTTCCCAAAAGGAATAATAATGCATTTTTGGCATTGAGTTTTAGGCCATGACTTTGACACCAGTCATTTGTCTATGTTAAAACCTCTTGAAAGATGCTGATGTTTTGGGAGGAATGTCTAGTATCTCCAAGTTTACAGCCATCTTTGAACTTGGTGAGCCAGAGGCCTTGAGCATTAGCCTTGATTTCCAAGTAGTAGATACCAAACAGGAGTGTGCCCAGTAAAGACCCCTAGGGAACTCCTTTGGTGACCGGTCTCCTGGTGGAAATGATTTCACCAATTCTGAATCCTTGGGTCCTGTCTGTGAGTCATCCTGCAATCCATCAAGCTATAAAGGGATTTATGCCTTGCTCAGAGAGCATGTTAACAATGCCTGAGTGGAGTATTGTATTGAATGCCTTGGCTTGGTCAAGATATGCAGTACACACTGTTTTACCATTGTCCATTGCCTTGGTGACCCTCTCAAAGAAGTCCACCAAGTCAAGTAGGCATGTTCTTCCCTTAACAAAGGCAAACTGGGTTGGGTGTAGAGTCTATAGATTGCCAATGTCCTTGTTTATCATTTTCATAATAATTTGTTTCATAGTTTCGCATATTAGGCTAGACTGATGGGGCTGTAATTCCCTGGGTTGGTTGACACCCACCCTTCTGGAGAGGAATGACTATTGCCTTCCTTTAGTAACTTGGAATGTAGCCTGTTTCAAAGCTGTAGAGGAAGAGTGCCTCAAGTGGTCCTGATATGTCAAGTTTTAGACTTTTCAGGAAGCAACATGGGATGTTGTTGGAACCTATGAAGGTGGTATTCTTGACTTTAGAAAGTTGTTGTTGTTGTTGTTGTTGTGTCTTTCGGCTTTTCCTGATTAGGGGTCACCACAGAGGAACTCTGGTCCGCTAATGATTGCCAGTAGATTTTTACGTGCCGAGTTGCCAGCTCTGATGCACAACCTTCAACGAAGGTACGCCCATTCACGCATGTCTCCACACAGAAGACCCTCTAGCTGAGAATCGAACAGGACAACGTCATACTGTGAGGCGACAACGCTACTGCAGCACCACCAAGTGGTCCCTGCTAATTGTTGAGGCTAGTATGCTGGAGGAGATTTTATATGGTGGAGCTGGGGGGGGAGTCGGGGTGAAGTTTGAGCTGAATTTATCAGAAACAGTAGATTTGCTATGTCACCATGATCGGTGAAGATGGTACCATTCACCACCAGTTCAGCACACTGCTGTGTGTTACTTTAAGGTACCAGACATAGCTGAAGGCCTTGTGATTGTACTTAGCCTGCAGGGCTATCTTTACCTCATACCTGGCCTTGCTGAACTTAAAGAGACCTCTTAGATTCTTGTTCAGTTGTATAAGAGAACACTTGCTTTAAGGTTGTTGATCTTCCTGATTTATTTTCTTTTATTATATATCATGTTTAGATGAGGATTCCACAAGTGGGGTTTGTTTTTAGTATTCATTTTGGGTTTGGTTCTGGTAGGTATGGCAGCATCTATGCATTCATTCACATGTTTATATAGGGGATCAGTAAATAATTCTGAATAAGTGGCTATGGTCTCATTAGGGGAAGCCTTGAATTTTGACAAAGTGTCACCTAATAGGATGTAGTTTGCTTTGTGTTGGGCCCTCTCCTGTTTGGCATCTACTTCTTGGAAGTCAAGACTAATATTCAAGTCCTCTGGCTCATCAAGTTCACAAATGATTGTAAATTGGGAGCTTTTATAGATTCTGCCCAAGACACCAGCATATTCCAAGAGGGTTTAGCACAGATAAATGACTGGTGTCAAAGCCATGGCCTAAAACTCACCACCAAAAAATGCATTATAATGCCCTTTGGGAAACTGCCTACACAACTTAATTACTCCATTGATAAAACACCTTTAAGAGTGGGTCCAGTAGTATGGGACCTGGGCACATATGTAGACAGCAATATGGCCTTTAACCAACGTGTAGCTAATATAGTTATAAAATGTAGTACGTCACCCAACTTATAAGTAGGGTGTGGCATTCAAGTCCAAGGAAGTTATAGCACCACTCTACTCAGCCATTATCAGACCTGTCATTGAGTACAATGCTCCCTTTGGCATATACAAAATCAGATAGTTGCAACCTTTGGAATGCCCAAAAAAGTTTCTCACCAGGAGAATTCAAGCCATGAATACCATACCCTATATCGATTGCCTAAACGCTCTGTCTCTGCATTCAGTTTCCTACAGGCTTCTGAGAGGGAATCTATGTCTGGCTTACAGGGCTTCCTCACATCTTGCTCTTATGGATCTGTTGCCCTTGCACAAAACAAACAGCACCAGAAACACTAGATCCGGGATATGAACTTTGCAGAACATTCTGGAAAAATAGATATGTGTCCCAAAGGATCCTTGTACTGTGTAATGGGCTCCCCAACCATGTAAATAAGAGTTCATTCCTAACTATATTCAAATGAATCCTTGACAATTGGGTGGAAAATAGTAAATTTACCCTCAGTCTGGCCTCCATGCCCCTTATGGGTAGAGACTGCCAATAACTAACTAACACGTCTCCTACAAATCCCTTAGTTAGCTTTCTACTAAGATACTCTCACCCGATGATACTTGGTGTCCCAAATGGTTTGGGGTGCACAGCTAGGCGTGTAAGGGCCCTAGTGGTCACTAACCTTAGAGCAACCTATGAACCTATAAACCTATAAATTCAAATGTGGAAACCGATTCTTTCCATGTCAATTCAATGAAATCTCAATCGGTGAATGAAAAGCTTTGTTAAAGTTGATTATCAAGGTTGCACTGAATAAGTTAGTTTCGTTGCAAACCATCTGGATATTTAAACTGAGCTTAATTAGGACACATCATCCCATTCTGCCCTTAATAAAATCTAAATAATTAAGGACAACCAGTGTAGAAGCTATTGCTTTGTCTTTTTGCCAGAATTTTTACAAATATCTTTAATTCTGCTTATAAAAATAATAGCACAATGTGATACCTGTTTGATTTTGGTAGTATAATAACCTTGTCCTTTGTGGAGTCTAAAGAAAAGTATACTTGAAATGTACAAGTTTATTAAAGGGGTGCCCAGTCAGGATTTGAAATATTTATAAAAATCAGAGGTTAAGCTGCACAGTTTTGGTGTTTTGGGTAAATTATAAAGTTCTGTATGAATTTCTGTCAAAGTGATAGATTTGTCCAAAGAAAGTAAAGAATTGCTGTGACAACGTGGTTAATGGGAGCATTTATTGTGGAAGTCTATGGCCTATACATGTCTCCAGAGATTGATTGGCACTCTTCATTAAGAATTCAGTTAATGTCATGCCAGTCTTAACATAAAAGACCAAGTGGATGCCTCAAAGCAGCTATAGTGAGTTCTTTACTCATTTTCATAATTTTTAAAGCAATTTTGTTATATGAATCCCTTAGCCAAGTAAAGTAATTTGTAACATTTCCAGGTATTAGAGATATCTTGGTATCGCAAAGCTCTGTAACCTTTCTACAACCCTCTGATATCCCAGAGCAGCAGTTTGTTCCTAAAGCTATCACTTTTTAGAATGGTTTTAAGCTTAACAAATTTCTGGTCCAAGTATCTAAATATTCTTGACTGTCCTACATTTCCTGTTTGTTGAACCTGGTAATGTTATGCCTGCAAGAGATTTTGAAAAGAACTTAGTATATAAACAGATTTAAGTCATCAGATCCACATCCCACCAAAATTCTATGATCACTGTCTGAAAGCAATGCACTGTTCACATTTATTACTGATATTTGGTCTGAGCTATCTGACAAGGACTGCATCATCATAGCAATTTCATCTTGTGAGATCTCAGGGATAGAACATTGCTTGTCCTCTCTCTGTCAGCAGTCACAGACAGGACTTGGAATCTGTTTTGTGTAGGTACATGAATAGCAAATGTATTAGATTTGGGACCATTCATCCTCCCTTTCCTCAAGTCATTTTGAGGAAACTGCTGACTATTTTTTTTTCCTTTCATAGGTGCTGGGGCATTGTTTGGGGAAACTTATAGTCGCCTCTCTCTTAAAGGAAGGCAGCAGCTGCAAATGTTTCTAAGAGCCTCCATATAAGCGGCAGAGTATGTGTTGCCATGTCTTGAGATATTAAGTGCTCCACATCTGATGACAACTTTAGAGTATGTTCGTATTCCTTATAGAGAGGGAGGCTGTGGTGGGATAATACAGTGGCATTAAGTAAGCCACTTGATGACATTTCCTTAAGTATGATGTCATCAACATGCTGTAGTTATGGTGAAGCACTGTAGTCAGAAGTGATGTGCTCTGAATGCTCTGCAATACTTAACTTCAAGCCAAATCTATGGACTTGTGAAGAATGACTTCCTGGTTATTAAACTCCAAACATTTAAAAGGAAAATGTCTCATATACTGTTATTAACAATAACATCCAAAAAAAAAAAAGAAAGCAAGCAAGGAGTGATACAGTGGACCTTTTTAATCGCAAGACATGGTATGGCTCACAGTACCTCACTAAGCTCCTTTCTTATGAACATGATTGAACCTGCACCTTCTTTTTCAGGCAATCTAATTATCTTCGGGTTGTACCATTCAGCCCTATTCCACAAGTCTTCCATCATTTGTTCTAGCTATTACGAGTAGAGCTGAAACTCCTGGATATACTCAGTGTGTGTTGCCAAAATTATATGTTGATTTATCTAGCAAATGGGTTATTTTTAATACAAACTTTACATTACATTTTATCTGTGAGGTGAGAGAAGTGCAATCCATGCTCCTTGCTCAAGGTTCACTCTCTTTTATGTTGATTTATCTTACCATTTCCTCTGTGTTAATGTTTCTTATGTGCACTTTACTATTCATCTATTCTCTCATTTCTTGCAGAACCACAGTTTTGAAGACTTTATCCATCCTGCCTTTTGTTTGCAGTAGTCCATGGTCCATGCCCTTCATCTGTGGGATATCTCAGTTGCATTTCATAGCTGTTCTCTCACCTGTCAATATTTTTCACAGACTGTCTAGATTTTTGTGTCAAATTTTTCATCTATTTCTCCTAAAATATGTAGTTTTTTTTGGCAAATCACTGGGATGATCTGAGGATTGAAGTCACTAAATAATGGTACATTTGAGTTTCAGACTCCATATCCTTCAGAAAATGTATGTTAACACAAACCCTGTTACTCCAGCAACTTTCTAAGTTTATTAGGGCAATATTTAAAATCTGTCCTTGTTTTGGGGCCTTTGTCCCCACATTTTGTCAAGCTGTATCCAGATTTCTTACACTAAGAGGTTGAGAGGTAAAGCTGTGTCCTTTTCTGGCCATTCAGATCGACTATTTCTTATTACCTTTTGCTTCTGTGGTTCTTGGCTGGGACTGTGCTCTCCTCTCTGTTGGATGACCTTTCCCCTTGTTGATTCTTTCCCTTCTTCGCTGTGCCACTCTTCTGTCACTTTCCTGGAGCCTTCTCAGTTACCTTCTTGAGTTGGCCCATCCCTCTTTGTCTCCTGGCTGGGTTTTAACCCTGCACTCCTCTTGAGAACTTAGGTGTCTTTAGGTTGTTATCTGATCTGCACTGCTACTTTCAGAGTATGACACTTACATTTCAATGTAGTTTGTTTAATGTCTATCAGGTAGTCATGTGCAGTGTTTTGTCTTCGGGTCATCTTTTGGTCTGAGCATTTCTGCTCTTTTTTTTCCTCTTATAAAGTTCTATTCTGACTCCGGGCTGCAGAACATTAGAGTTTTTCTCTGAAATTCTTAGTCACCAGCACACAAGGGATATATATATGTTTGAAATCCCAAATTTCCTGCAACTGTTATACTCTTTTCCACATAAAACAAAGTTCATCCCTGTACATATTCAAGTGCAACTGATCTACGGATGGGTAATAGAAAATTTACTCCAGGTCTGTTCCCTGTACTACTAATGAACAGAGACAGCTCCTACATGTTTTATCCTATGCACAGGTCACATCAAATTAACTATGGTATGATGCTAGCTATTCTCACCAGGGGTAATAAATAATTATAGATCATGGGATGGATAAAGGCTAATACAAATGGGATAGGTTAATTCTAGCAACAAAAGGGAAATTGGCAAGGCTTATAATGGCCCACAAGGACAACTAGCCTAGTGCTTACCTAGGAACCTATAAACAGTTTAAGTTAGGTTCCCATAATCCTTAGTTTCCCCTTTGCAAACTTTAATAACCATTTTTTTGTCTGGAATTGTACATTTTACATAACATGTCTGGAGGTTGCTGTTCTACGTCTTCTCCACCTCTTACTGCCATCTGTGCACTCTCTAGATTGTTCCATCCAGGTACCTACACAGTTCCAAGGATTTCAGAATGCAGAGTTATATGTATTTCTCCAAATTATTTTTTGGAAAACATTCAGTGATTCCAGTCATTCCTATATTTTCTCTTTTTTTATTTCTATTGTCCTGGCCAAACAACATTTATTTTTCGTCTACATTACCATAAAATTCATCCAGTAGAAACATGGTGTTAATTGCTCTGTACTCTTCAGTTGGTCTCACTTTCCAGCAGCATGGTCTTTCAGCCTTGTCATTGTCTATTACTGGCCTGCCAACATTTATAAAATATACATCCTGCATTAGTCCTAAGAGCCTTTCTAGCAGTCTGAACTTCCTTTCCTTCACATTTTCATGTTTTTTTTTTGGAATGGTATTGTTGTTGTTTGCATGAATGGGCATGCCTTCTTTGAAGGTTGGGCATCGGGCTGGCAACTCGGCACTGTAAAAATCCACTGCCAATCATTAGCAGATGAGAGTTCCGCTGTGGCGACCCCTAATCGGGAAAAGCCGAAAGACGTTTATTGTTGTTTGTTATTTTGGATTACTATGTTGCTTTCTTTTGTTATAAATCACATATTTTCTATTTGTGTTTATTTATCTTTAGCAGGCTTCCTCTGAACTCTTGGATCAAGCAGCCATCTCTGCTAAGCTCTTCCTCCAACCCTCCACCTTCATATGTTTTTCACTGCACTGTTCAAGCACAAAATATTTTTAGGCTGAAAGTACAACCAGTGGATGTAAAATTGAGATATCCCTCAGAGACTCAGGGAGGAGAATAAAAGGGAAAAGAGAAAACACAAGCCAGCATTGTGAATGCTTGATGACTAATTACTGAATCTTTAATATTATTTACTTATGTATTTTTGAAAAATGGCTACTGCTCTCATCATAAATGTTGGAGAAATGACACAAACAATAAGAGAGAACACAAAAGGCTACACAAATGATTATGATTATGTCTCTGATCATAAGCAACTTAAGTGTTTCAGACATGGATGCTAAACATTTCGCCTATCAAGCAGACCTGATCATAATGTTTTATACTGCATGTAGCTTTATCGGCTCCATGTGGAACCAGTTACAAGAAAAAAAGTGCAGGAGCACAAAGAATTTTCCCACTTTTAATATGAAATACTTTATCTTTGTCAAACAGACAGCAGGCAGAAATAAATGTCCTTCTGAAGAATGATGAATAAAAATAGTCAGCAGTGCGACATACATCATACTTTTCCAGTGCCATCACAGTACCCATAATCCATCATATGGTGAGGTTCTAAAGATTAAACTTGTCTAAACCTCAGAGACCTTCAGAATACAACATGGGTACAAAGCACACTCAGCAAGTTAAGCCTACCTCCTTATATAGCACACGGAGTCCCAAAGTCACAGATGCATATCTCATAAGGCAGGTTCCAACCCAGCTAAACATTGTTGTTGCAGGTGCCTTCATTGTAAGACATACAGATGTGCCTCTTACCAGTCTGAGCAAGGAAAGAGTGGTGGTCTGTTGCTTGTCTGGTGCCAGCATCAGTGAGATCATGCTTGCACTCTAGCCCTTGAAAAGCAAGTACCAGTATGAGTCTGTCTTAGTTCATGCCAGTGTCAATGACTTCACATGTAGCTCCATGGACTATATGAAGAGAGACATGACCTCTCAGACTATCTGTCCGAGGCAGGTATGAGCCTAGCATTGAACAACATTCTACCTTCTCCAAGGATGATGCCTTGATACGAGCCAAAAATAATTGACATCAATAACTGACATCGTTTTTTTGTGTCATTCACAATATTGTCAGCCTGGAAGGATATGATCGACAGACCATGTTCCTTCACCAGGGGATGGCCTGCATCTGTCCCTCTAGGCCTGCATCTTCCCCTCTAGGGTTTTGATTATTGGCAAAGACATTGTCCACCCCCATAGTGCATTTTCTAGACAATGCCAACCTGATAAAGCTACCATCATAATGAAACAAGCAAAGGAAAATTTGAAGGTGTTACTGATCAATGCTAAGGGCCTAAACAAGAAGCGTCACCCTCTACAAGCCCTTCTCACCCTGGAAGATGTTAATGTCTGTGTAGTGACTGAGACACCTTTTAAAACAGCAGAGAGTTGTCTGGATTTGGAGGGCTATAACATCTTACAAACATTTATGCCAGCTACTGCTAAGGAGGCTATAAACTGAGGGCATCTTAATCTACAACTAGAAGACACATCAAGACTGGTAAAGCAGTATGATGCACTAGAGATTTTTCATGTCCCAATAATCATCAGAAAGGTCCTGTACCATATAATAGCTACATACAGAACTCATTCTATGACATAAGAAAGCTACAACGCCTATCTACAGGAACTAGAATCACTCAGTATTAAACCCAGTACCATTTTTCTAGGTGATCTAGACTATTCAATGATAGACGGGAAACATACACAACCACTAGTGCACATGCACTGAGGTTTTTGGACTTTGTCAATACAAATGCCCTGGAACAATTAGTCAGAGTACACACTAGGGGGAATAAAATCTTGGATCTTGTCCTGCCTAATATGGCAGCATCTTGAAGTCCCTTGTATATCTTTATCACTTGTTATGTCTGACCATAAAGCAGTCTCCTTCGAAATAAAATTTAAAGCTGAGATCCCTTCCACTCAAGGTAACTTTAGAAATTTCTTTAAGACAAATTACCTATTTTTAAGTGATACATTGGCAAGCTTCAAATCCCTACCATACCCAGTTAACTCCACTGAATACACAGAAATGTACACCATCACCACACTATATGAGCATGTAAACAGCTTCACAGATGCAAGTTTACCCTGTAGGACAAGTGCAGGGCAAACCCCAGAAACAAATCCACATGGTGAAACCATAATATCAACAAGTTTATAATAAAAGGAAAAGAATTTTAACCAAAATTAAGAGTAATTTCCAGAATATTGGAGCCCTTGTTACTTAAATAAACAACTCAGGAGCTTAACAGAATACAAAAAATTTACATTTTAGGCTAAAATCGCTATCCAAGCCAAAGATAATCACAAGGCATTTTTTTAGTTATGTTCACAGTGTCAAAAGCACAACAAAGCAATAAGCTCAGCTGATTGTGAGCAATGTTACCTACACTAAAGCTGAAGATATAGTGAACCTACAGGCCAATAAAGTTATCTCCAGCATTAACCCCTCTCTCCTCCCCTTTTGTCTGTCCCTAAAGATATACCAGAATATGTCTCAGCTATCACACAAGACCAAGTCCCAAAAGTGTTTTCAAAAGCTAAAAATGGTACAAATCCTGACAATATCCTTGGATGCTTCTTAAATAGTATGAAGCATGATAGCCACACCCCTAACAACAGTGTTCAATCTCAGCCTCCATAAAGGTTTTGTACCAAATGAATGGGGAACAGCTACAGTCTTTCTTCTATATAAGGTAGGATCTTCTACAGACTGAGGCAATTACAGACCCATAAGTCCAACCAGAATTATATGAAAAAACATGTAAAAACATATCATGGAACTAATCAATCAGGACATAGAGAACTTCTAAACACTAGACCTGTCTTAGTTTGGATTCATCAAGGGCAGGTCATGCTTACTCAACCCTGTGGATTTTTTTTTTGAAAAGTTCACCAAAGCAATGGATGAAGGCAAAATGGCACACAGTAACCTAGTTTTTGACAAATTTGTGTCCATTGTTGTAATAAAGTCCTTCTATATTGCACAGCCTATAAACAAAAGGATTGTGTCTAGATCTAGGGATGTCATTGCCCCATTTTACTCAGCCATTATGAGGCTAGTCATTGAATATAATGCCCCCTTTGGTATGTATCTGTCCAGACACATGCAACAACTGGAATACCCACAGAGATACTTTGCTAAAAGGATAAAAGGTTTAAACAATGTGCCCTACATGGACCAACTCAAAGCCCTGTCACTATACTCATGATCCTAAAGACTAAGAGGTGACCTGTGTCCAGCATGCAAGGCATTCTTCATCCCATTACTGTTGGATTTACTGCATATCAGTAAGTGAAATGGCATCAGAAATACTCAGTATTTGGAAATGAACATTTTCTACACCATCAACACAGTGATTTGGAGGGGCAGGTATATATATCTCCGAGGATACAGCTCTGGAACAGAATCCCCATCTACATAAAAACAAAGTTCAGTCCTGTTCATATTCAAGTGCAACTTGGATCTATCGTTGGGAAACAGAAAATTGACCCCAGAACTCCCCCTGTAAATGGACAAAATCAGCTCCTATCCATGCATGGGTCACCTCACATTTTCTATGGTATGATCCCAGTTATTCTCTTTAGAGGTTGTTGCGTCTTTTGGCTTTTCTTGTTTAGGGGTCACCACAGCGGAACTCTGGTCCGCTAATGATTGGCAGTAGATTTTTATGTGCCGAGTTGCCAGCTCTGACGCACAACCTTCAACGAAGGTACGCCCATTCACGCATGTCTCCACACAGAAGACGCTCTAGCTGAGAATCGAACATGACAACGTCATGCTGTGAGGTGACAATGCTTTAGAGATAATATATAATAATCAACCATAGGAAAGCTAAGGCTAATCTCTAACCAAATATGACAGGTTAATTTGAGGACAAAAAGGGAAACTGGCTGGGCTACAAATGGCCCAGATGAGCTTATCTATAAACCTATGAATTTATAAAGACCTTTGAAAGGTGATAGACACTTTAATCTGTCAAATGTTTTATTTTTAAGTGAGGCAGAGTGAAGTTTATACCAGTTTTTGAAAGTTGTTTAACTTCTGCCTGTATTATTTGCTGGTCAGCACTGTCCCCTGTTCACCCCTATCCTTACCATTGCTTAGGGGTGCTTAACAACAGTCTCCAAAGTGTCTTTCTTACATTAGAAAATTGCTTAACAAGCTTGTCCTTTTCAGATATCAGAGTATAATCACAATGTTCTCTGCACTACAATTAAATAATTACAGCAAATGCCAGCAGCTGCAACTGTTATTACCAGGTCAAAAGCATGTGCACCTTTGATATTTAAGAATAAAGGCTTTTTATTGTAGAGTAGTGATTCCTATTATTGTATTGTTAGTTTAAAATTATCATTAAACTACAAAACTAACATATCTTAAGTATAACCCTTGCCACACTAGCAAAATAATACTGTGGGCTTATCTGACACTATTAAATAATAGTAAAAATCACCTCTAAACCACAGTAAGAAACAAATTATTAGACTGCACATCAATATAAGATAAAGTAAGAGACCTAGATGACACAACAGATAAATTATGACACCTTGCTGAGAAATGTATACAAAAGATATGCTTTAATTTTCTTTTGCAGTCCTGCCAGCAGCTGGACTGTTAATAATTCATGATTACCTGTAAGTAGGAAGTCATCTGTTAGCAGTCTCTGATAATCCTGGCACTGTGAATCAGCCACACCAAAGGAGTACACAAGAACAAGCTTTTACATAATTATCATAACTAGATGTACACCCGTGGTTTCCAATACCTAATTAACATCAATATATGTACAACTGTGGTCTCTGATGTGCCTTTACCTAACTATCATAAATATATGTACACCTGTGGTCTCTGATGTTCTCCAACAAGTACATCTTTGGCAGAATCAAAACCTAGTTTAAGTTGTGGTTATGTATACCAGGGCTCAGCTTGGTATAGGACTGGTTCCAGTAAGCCTTATTCAGGACAGTCCTTTGAGGAAGTCACTTATCAGTGCCAAACATATCTCATCATATTCTTTTAATTCTCCATTTACCAAAGGGATAACTCATCAACAGTTCCCAAAAACAGCAAGACGGAAATCCCCAAGAGATATTTAACTCAGACATGATAATGAAATCGATACTATGTCTCCTACCACAATTAAAGTATGCTTATCATCTTGGCTTAGCTGCCTGCAAGAATTTCATGAACATATAGCAACAGCAAATAGCAGCTTGAAGTGAAATCACATATGAAATGAAACAATTACATCCAGGAGTGTCCCTCTGGACCCCATTCTGGACTAAGCCTGTAGGCTGTGGAAATTTGTGTAACTAACTTATCATGTATTACTCTTTATTTTTCCTTCAGGAATCCTCAATATCACTGTGTCACCAATAAGTGCACGAAACTTCGTCTTTAGTAAAAAATGGACTTTAATAGCAAGTAAAGGCAGAAACACTATGTTTAGCACTTTCACCCACTAGACTGTGGGCTTCTTTTACCATATGCACTATCTTGTTGTATATAGGTTTTAGCCAAATGTCTATTAATTTACCTATTGGGTAGGTTTTAGATTATAGGTTCATAGGTTCATAGGTTTATACTAGGCTATCTGCCCTAAGGCATTTATAAGCCTAGCCCAAAGTTTTGTGGCTTACGCCACCCCTTATATGAAAAAATACTGTACCCATTAGTTTGTTGTGCCTCTGTCCAGCAGTGATACAGAGATGATTCCCGGGGTAAACCTACGATCTCCCATCCACAGGTCAAGATTTCTCTTGAACAGAGACAGCGAGGTGCTCTGCCTCACATGGACCGGGATTTTATTCCACAGCATAGGGAGTCTCTGAGTGATAAATCTATCCCTCCAGCACATCCTATTTATATCCATGCTAAGGTTTAAGTCGCTTGCTCTAGTGGTTTTGGTGGATTTGGATTTTTTGAGGTGGAGCATGTCCATTAATTCGGGTTGGACATGGCCTTGTATGTCAGGCACATGTCACCTCTGAGCAGACAGTATGCGACTGAATAGAGCTGGAGTTTCTTCAATCTGGCAGCATATGACAGATTTTGGAGTCCCTTTATCCTTTTGGTGAGGAACTTTTAGGGTCTCTCCAATTGCTGCAGATGTCGGGTGAGATACATCCCGAATGGGGCATTGTACTCGATCATTGGTCTGATAAGTGAAGAGTACAGGGAACAATGACCTCACTAGATCTGGATGTGAATCCCTTCATGATCAGGTGGGCAATGTAGAAGGTCTTTCTAACCACTTTAGCAATGTGAGTGTCAAAAGAAAGGCCACTGTCAACCTGGGTCCCCAGGTCCCTGATAACCTCTTCTGTGCTTAGTGGATTGCCACCTATATGGTAGCTTGGGGTTACCTTGTTTTTCCCGAAGGGTATGACTATACATTTTTTGGCGTTTAACTTCAGGCTATGGCTCTGGCACCAGCTATCTGTTTCCGTGAGTCCCTTCTGAAGGATATCCGTGTCCGATGCACTTTCCACTATGGCGCCCAGTTTGCAGTCGTCTGCAAACTTTGTCAGCCAAAGTCCTCCCATGTTGGCCTGTACTTCTGAGAAGTAGATGCCGAACAATAGGGGGCCAAGGACCGAGCCCTGTGGGACACCACTTGTGACTGGCTTGGAGTCTGACATAGTGCCAGCAACTCTAACCCTGTGGGTCCTGTCCTTAAGCCAGTTTGCAACCCATCTTGTGACATATGGGTTTACATTTAAGCTGGTAAGTTTTTCTACAATACCCGAGTGGGGTATTGTGTCAAAAGCCTTTGCAAGGTAAAGGTAGGCTGTATGGACTGCCTTTCCCTCATCAATGGCCTTTGTGACTGTTTCGAAGAAGTCGACCAAGTTCAAAAGGTATGATCTGCCCTTAACGAAGCCAAACTGGGTCGGGTCCAATGTCTGCAAGTCCCCTATATCTTTGTTTATGAGCTCCATTATGATCCTCTCCATAGCTTTGCAGACTAGACTTGTTAAGCTTATGGGGCAGTAATTACCAGGGTCCGTAGAGGCACCGCCTTTGTGGAGTGGGACCACAGTTGACATACGCCACTCCTTGGGCACGTATCCTGTGGTAAGCCAGAGATTAAACAGCTGCCTTATGTGTGGGTTTAATTCCTCATTTAGCTTGTGTAGCACACAGCCGGGGACACCATCCGGTCCCATTGATGCTGTGTTTTTAGCTTTAGAGAGAGCAATAGGTGTTCTTATGAACTTTAGGTATGCCTACTAACGTCGCTAATCTGGGAAATTTAACTATCAAACAGTTGTGTATCTCATCTGTAATTCTACCTTCAATAAAAAATTCTTCTATGTATGAATCTATTCGCTGATATGCTATGTTGATCTCATTAACTGATATTGATTCATAATTTCCCAACTGATATAAAATATTATACATTTTTTTGTGTATTCGATATTGTCATAAATGACTACCCCTCCCCCTTTATCCGGCTTCATTACTCTGATGTTGTTATCCATTTGTAGGGCCCTCATAGTTTGGATTTCATCTTTGTTTAAGTTACTTTCTGGTTTGTTATTTTTCACTTTATAATATAATTGGTATATCTCTCGCGTCACTATTTTCTCATATATATCTACATGTGGGTGAGTGGGGGGTATAAAAGTGCTTTTTTTCTTTATATTAGAATCTGTGTTAACACTTTTAGAAACCTTATGGGTGTCCTTAAACATAATAGCGAGATTAATTTTTCTAACAAATTTTTTAATCTCGCACAAACAGTCTACCAAGTCAAATAAGGTGTTTAGTATATATTTCATTCCCTTGGCTAACAGGTTGAAATGTGACAAATATATCTGTGTACTAGAATAGTTATAAATATTGAAATTATTATAGCTATAAATATTGCCATCAACTTCAATGCTATTGCTAAATTCATTCTTGTCTACTTTACTATTTAGTGCCACTGTTTGCCCTTCCCCCAGTTTTTCTGCTTGTTTTTTTTGTAATACTTTTGCTGAGTTCTGTCGGTCTGTTCCCTGCTTCCATATGGTTTCACCTGCCGGTCTACTGCCCCATGAAAATGTGAATCACTGTGCTGATTGTGTGTATTACCCTGTAATTTTCTTCCTGTATATTGTTTACTATGAACATTATCTGTTATCATCTCACTTCCTTTCTCACAATCCCATTTGTATGCCTGTCCATTTTTATATTGCTCAATATCCCTTAAAATCTTCCTGTGCTTCCTATCACTAATACTTTGTACCCTCTTTTCAGAAACAATGAATTGTTTTGTATATAATCTCTCCCACTCAGAAAATAACAAATCATTAATTATCCTATTATTTAAAGTTTCCGTTTCTTGTACCAGTTTACAAAGTTTCTCATCATTATATTTTATTATTAGCTTCATAAAATTAAAACCACATTCGTTGAAAAATTGATTGAACTCAATAATACTTGTATCCGTGATGTCTGTCCCCATGGGTACTTTAAAAAATCTCAAACCCATGGGAACAATTTTCAAAGTTAAACATTTATGTAAATAAGCATTGTCAGCTTTCAGTCCATTAATTCCATTTAATTTCTTTCCCAACAAATAAATCATATCTTTTAAGGTTCCTAAATTATCCTGATTAGAGGATAAACGGCCTTATTGGCTTTTTGGAATATTGTCAAAATTACAATTGGTGGTTAAGAATTTATTTAAAAATGCATCCTTGGTTCCTTTACCAAGTCCGTCTGAATGGACATTAGATAAAGCATGTGAAAGAACAGTACCTTTTTGTTGTGTAAACGTTTTGCCCACTGCAGTAGAATAAGTTTTTTGTGGTGGAACTCTCTTCAGTTTGGCGCCTGTATGAATCACTTCATCTTCTACATCATACAAGGAAAAATCAAAGGTGAAGTCTGAAATGTTGGCTTTACTGCTGTTCAGCTGTTCGGTAACATCTAAACCATTCTCCATATCGATCGGAGTTCTCCTGACCCCCGTTCCTTGCCCATTAGGTATTTCAAAACTTTCACTGACTTCACCTTTGTGAAACATATAATGTGTTGTGTCCCGGTGTTCATTAAAGTTATTTCCCTGATTAATAGCACCGTTGTTCTTTGATGTAACAGAATAATTTATATTGCCACTGTTGGAATATGTGGCTTTTGAAAGTTCGTGCCCGTGACCAATGGGTACTATGGACCTATCTGATTTTGAACTTGCCCGTGTAAAATCCAAAACCAATTCTAGGATCCGACTGACCTCCGCCTTTAAAGAAGTAAGTTCAACTCGCAATTTAATGAGTTCTTCTTGCACCGCTTCACTGTTGAGAGGTACCTTGTCATCAATGACATCCATGGTTAACAACAACAGAATTTGTACGAAAAACATCCCACTGGAATCCTCAATATCACTGTGTCACCAATAAGTGCACAAAACCTCTTTAGTAAAAAATGGACTTTAATAGCAAGTAAAGGCAGAAACACTATGTTTAGCACTTTCACCCATTAGACTGTGGGCTTCTTCAGAACACAATAAATAAAATTACTACTGCTTAAATTCAAAAATTGGCGCCACAAAATCAACATGTCATTTAAAGCAATATACACTTATTTTCACTAAATTTCACTATTTTGTACTAAAGAAGAGGTTTCTTGCACTTAATGGTGACACCGTGATATTGAGGATTCCAGTGGAACGTTTTTCATATAAATTCTGTTATTTTTCCTTTACATGACCTCTGCTGTATATCTCTATCCCCGGGATTCATGAAACTTGGTGCAAGGACGGCGTTAGCCTTGCGCTGACCATGCGGCATAGAGATGGCGCAGCAGCACCATATGCATATTAATTAAGGTGCGCTTCTGCAATGTCCACATGGACAAGAAATATGCACGAGTGCAGGGGGCGTGTCTAAGCGCTGCATGGAGGTGTGAACATGTCGGCTGCAGATGCGCAACCTAAAATGCTGACTAGTACAGCCTGCCTCTAATAGTAATCACTCCTGTCAGTGTCCGTGGATACTGAAATGTATGCAAAGCATACAAGACAGTTCCGCGAACACCAAAATAAAAAGTAAACACAAAAGCACGTAGCTGAATATGGAGCCCCCGTCCCTCAAACAAATGGCATTTAAAACCCCATGTCCACATTTCATTGCAATGTTGAATGTTATACTAAGTGGAAGCAAAACTCAGCGTGTTTACGCACTGCTGCCCTTTGCTAAGTCTAGCTCAATGGTTAGGGTTACCACCTGTCCCACTTTGTGAGGGACAGTCCCTCTCTGGGTAGTTATGTCCTTACCAAAAATATTAAAAATGGCAAATGTCCTGTGATCGTAGGACATAATTATGTCCCATATTTTATGTAATAGTCTCATAAAATAGTTATTTCTGTATCTAAAATATCTAAATGTTACAAGAAACAGAATAAGCAACTAAACTGCTACAAGAATAAGATTTTATTTAGGCAAAAAAGTAAAGTTCTATACTTTGTACTGACAGTGGGTATGTGTCGGCCTGTAAGATCTGATGTGTGTCCCGAAAATGTTCCACTTTGGTAATTTGAAAAGGTGGCAACCCTACCAATGATCAGAGCATTCGCTCAATATCTGCCCATTCACGGTCCAAGCCATCCTTGTGTGGATGACCCAAAGGTGAATGGGTTTTACCGGGGTCTACCTACCATGTCATGAAAGATAAGTATTTGCTTGTACCTATGTGCGTGAAGTACTGCATATGGAAGATCAAATATGCTAGGTTTGTCCTCACAACCATATTGGTACCAGAGATATGTAGAGTACGCAATGTGTACTGCTGTCTGTGTCATGGGCCATCAACCAGAGAAGGGATGTTTGGTGTATTTGTGGAATATGGGGGGAGTGATGGGTAATGTAATAATTCGCCAAGGGGAGACTAGGTCGGATGTACAATAGGTGAACTGGAGGGAGCAGTGGGTGAATCAGAAAGGAAACCAAAGAACATACATTCACATCTGCAATACACCCTGACAGGCCATACTGAAGAACACAATCCGACAAACATATGAACATTAAAATGTGCAATACACATGTACAGAAACATCACCAGCTCACACCCACATAATGGTCTGGCCTGAACTGGGCCATCCAACCCCAACACACCTGGATACATAATTGAAAACCCATCATCCCCTCCACAGCACACCCCCCCCCTTGATGAATGTCCACCAAAACCACTCATACTTGGGCTGCTAGCTTGACGCAGCCGTATCTGCACGTAGTGACCCCTACCCACATCTAGTAGGCAGTCTCACCCTAGGCAGTCTCAGGCTTGCAAACTAGGTATCCCATGCATGCATAACCCTACCACATTTTCAAATAGCCAGAAGAACGTGGTTCATAGTCCACAATTTTTGGACATCCCTCATGGGATAAGTGTCTGTTCTCAAGATTAGACTTTGTGGCATAACATGATGGTCACCTCCGTTGACATCTGGGCACAAATCAGATTAGCAGTACTTGTTCACAACCCTGCTCAGCCTCCACCCAATCCTGCAGAACCTATGACCCAGGATTAAACACCTGACCGTGATGCACGTCTCCCCACTTGCATTATCGGGAATATATACCTTTCACATGTTCTCATGAAGCTTCCCCATAGCCATCTTCCAAATAGTACATGTCCACAAATTGTATACCCCGCCCAGGATCCTTGCCGTAATGATGCACAGAACCCCTGTATACAAACGGTACAGGTACCTCCCATATGCGGTTGTTCATATACATGGCCATGTGTAACTCCAGATATGTAGTCATATATCTATAAATGTACATACTTATATTCGCATAGCTACACATCACACATACATTCATATAAGTAGTTGTCAAGTATGTGTCCTATTCATAAATATGTATACTTGCAAATGTATACATATGCCTCGCAGAAACATATGAACAGTAACATGTACTATACATATGTCCACGTTTGTTGCCAGTACTATAAAATGCCTGTAGTAAAGTCATATATCCTAATTACCATCCATACAGAATGTATCACGGATGGTTTAGTGGTAAAACCAGTGACTATGGTGTTCCTGTTCCTGGGTCCAAGCTTTGCAAGGGCTGCTAATTTTATATGATGCCCAGAATAATGGCAGACAGATATAGGGTGATTAAGGCACTTTAAAGCAGTCCTAAGTGAGTATGCGCCACGGTAAGTGGCGGTCATTCAACAGTATGGGAAATGTAAATAAGCATGTAGGTGTATATGTTTGTGTATGTACAGATGTATATATATATATATATATATCCATGAAGAATGAACATGGTCACAGTAAAGCAACAGCAGCGGAACCCCCCCCATAGTATTTAGGGCTGTCATATCAAGCTGCCCAAAGGTGAGCAAACCTCCTGCATCTCCAACCACAGGTAGAATGCTAACAGTGAAACTAACTTTGACCACATGCTAAGTCTGACTTTCAAACAAGTACAAGGCAGTCTCAATCACAATTCAGATGAGCCAAAAAACAGAAGACTAAATGAACACCCTGACCATTATATGAACGTATGTCCCAGGACTTTAAGCTTGGGACGTCTGAATATACTTGGAGTGAGCCAACATACGGGATGTGTCTAGAGCAGTAAGGAGTGATGCATATGTAGTGGTGTGGTTTACTTCCGACCAGAGAATGGATGACTGCTGTGTTAGTGATGTTTTGCTGTATTTGCTCTGGTAACTATGAACCATGGGTATACATGCAAATGAAGCAGCACAGCAATAGTGTAGTGGTTAGAGCATCCGACTATCGAGCCGACATTGCCAGTTCAACTGCAGCACACACCATTTATGAATCATAATCCATATATGAACATATCTTGCTAATTTTATGCTGTATAACAATATAATACCATTGAAATGTGAACTGGGGTGACATATCACAGTAAGATTCCAGAAGGTGTTTCATGATGGGAAACAGCAGTTAAATGGAAAACTGCTACTGAAAAGTATTGTACTCACTTTTTTTCCAATGGCCCTTGTTCTGCCTAGCAACACAATAAACCGCCTCAGTCAGGCTCGACGCCAGGACCCTACACATCACAATCAATGTGATTTATGACTAAGCCATGGCAGTTATACCTAACTACATAGCAGACAGCACAGTCATTCAACAGTATGATCAAAGTAATTAATCATATAGATGTATATGCATGCGTATGTACACACACACACACACACACACACACACACACACACACACACACACACACACACACACACACACACATATATATATATATATATATATATATATATATATATATATATATATATATATATATATATATATATATATATATAAATATATATATATATATATATATATATCTATATATATATATATATATATATATATATATATATATATATATATATATATATCTACAGAATGAACATGGGCACAAGAAAGCATTCATAACGAATGCGAAGGAAAACAGCAGTGGAACACACGTATTATCTAGTGCTTGACATATCAAGCTGGCCAGAGGTGAGCAAACCCCCTGCATCTCTAACCACAGGTAGGATGCTCACAGTGGAACTAACTCTGTCCATGTGGTAAGTCTGACTTTCAAATGGGTACAGGGCAGTCCCAGTCCCCAGTCGGACAAGCCTAAAACCAGATGACCATACACCTTGACCATCATATGAACATATGTGCCAGGACTATAGGTTTGGGAAGTCAGAATATAATTGGAGTGAGTCAACATGCAGGATGGGTCCAGAACAGTAGGGAATGGCGCATGTGTAGTGGTATGGTTTTTCTAGCTGGAGAATGGATGCCTGCTGTGTTAGTGACGTGTTGTGGCATGTGTACAGATGACTATGAACAATGGGTATACATATAAATGAAGCAGCATACCAATAGTGTAGTGGTTAGAGCATCCGCCTAACAAACAGGCATTCATGGTTCAAGTTCGACAATAGCACATCTTGTTTTCCATGTGGAATGAATGTCATCCTGCTGTAAAACTGACATAATAACATGTAAAAGTGAACTTGAGTGTCGCATGGAATTTTTAACCAGATCATTTCAATCAAAGTGGTACTGTCACAATACAAAAGGCACAAGTAAGCACAAATAAGCGGCAGTAAACATATATAACAAACAATAAGCATATGCGAGTGCGCAGGTGTAAGCAGCACCCAGCATAGGAAATGTATATGAGTATGTACAGATGTAATATATATATATTTTATATATATATATATATATATATATATATATATATATATATGTACACGCACACACACACACACACACACACACATATATATATATATATATATATATATATATATATATATATATATATATATATATATATATATCATGAATGAACATTGTAACAATAAAGCATAGACAAGGGATGAGAAGGGAATCAACAGCAACTATAGTATCATAGAGTGCTGTCAGCGTATGCCATATCACGCTGGTCAGGAGTGAGCAAAGCACTGCTACTCACACCACAGGCAGGATATTACCAGTGGGAGCAACATAGTTGAATTGCTAAGTCCAGTCTACACACAGACAGAGGGTAGTCCCTGCTGGGATTACCCAAAAATTATATAGGGCATTTAGCCTTCTGATCATTACACAAGTAAGAGCAGGTATGTTCAAAGACTAAATGGTGGGAGAGCCTGAGAATACAAGAGGTGGGACAACATATGTGTAGGGCCCCTAATGCTCTGGAGAGGGAAATGTTTGGGGGTGTGTCATGGCTGTGATAACAAGTGGATAATGGAAGTTACATGTGTATGTTGAACACGGGTGAGGTGAAGGAACTATAGGTATAAAATTATGGATCCAGGCATGCCAAGGTTGGATGATCCGGTTCTAACTGGACCACCCCATGGAGGTCAGCTAGTTTGTAATAGGTATATATGCATACACACATGCAGACATCAATATGTAGAAGTACATTTTCTGTAACACATGCATTCCATTTGTAGACATAAATAATAGGAATGTGCACATACAAACATTGACAGTAGATGAAATAATAGGCTATGCAGAAGAGGGATGGGATTAAACTGCTAGAACACAGAGGCATGTACAGTGTCCAAAGTCAGTGCTGTGCTGACAATAATCAAATGTGATGGCTTCCCCATTCATGGAATCATTCCTATGATCTGCCCGCTATAGCAACGCCAAGTACTAAACCGATCTAATTGTAAAAGAAATAGGCTGAACACATACATAATTAGGCTCCCATGTGTAATGTGTGTGATACCGCATAGTCATACATATTAATGAACTGTAGTGTCATGTTAACGGGAGTAAGGATGCAATAAATTATAGAGTCTAATCTTGCTATAAACACGTGTGTTCCATGTGGGGCAACCCAATAATTGCAAATAGTATTCCTTTGGCCGCTCATGTCATCAATGTTTGTGGACTAAACATATGGGAGGTCTGAGGATACATAGAGTGAGTAAACCGATGGGATGGCTCTATAGGAGTAGGGTGTAGCCAGTGTGTAGTGGTGTCGATACACCGCAAATCTGACAGGAGAATGGATGACAGCAGTGTTAGGGAGGGATTGGGGTGTGTTTGGGGAACCAGGAGCCATGGGTATATGGGTATATATGCATATGGAGCAGCACAGCAATAGTGCATTCGTTAGAGTAACCCCCTAACGAACAGACATTCTCATACCGAATCACACTGTATCACATTCCAATTACCATCGGTAATCCTTACATGAACATATTGCGACATCTGTCTGCTGTATAACCTGCTAAATATCGATTGCAAGATAACTGGAGTGAAGTATCAGTGTCATAATGAATAAAGCACTAGTATGCAGGTTATACCACTATGGGCAGCCGCGGTGGTGCAGCGGTTAGCGTTGTCACCTCACAGCAAGAGGTTCTCCAGTTTGATCCTCAGCTGGGGTGCCTTCTGTGTGGAGTCTGCATGTCCTCCCTGTGGCCGCGTGGGTTTCCTTCGGGTGCTCCGGTTTCCTCCCACATCCCAAAGACATGCTATAGGTGGATTGGGCACTCTAAATTGGCCCTAGGTGTGAGTGCATGCATGTGTGTGCCTTCTGTGGAAGGTTGGGAGCCAGGCTGGCAACTCGACACTGTAAAATTCCACTGCCAATCATGAGCGGACAGGCGATCTGCTGTGGCGACCCCTAACCAGGAAAAAGCCGAAAGAAGAAGAAGAATGCAGGTCATACCTCTCAACTGTACAGATTTTCACAGAATGTCCAGATTTTTGCCTCATAATTTTGATGTGTTCCTCCTAAAATCTGCATCTTTCTCACAAATAGCTGAGGACTGAAGTCATTAAATAATGACAAATATTTGAGTTTAAGATATCACATCCTATCCTTCAGCAAATTCATGGTAATGTAACACCTATTATTTTAACAACTTTCTAAATTTGTAAGAGCAATATTTAAAATCTGTCCCTATTTGTCCCCACATCATTTAGGCTTTGTCCAGATTTTTTGCTCTAAGAGGTTGAGAGGTATGATGCAGGTGAAGCATATATAAACACCATTACGCATGTGTAAGTGCGTATGCACGGGGTATGTATTGGTTTACAGACACACACACACACACACACACACACATATATATATATATATATATATATATATATATATATATATATATGTATATATGTATATATAAAAAACATAAATATATATACATATATATATATATATATATATACATATATGTATAGAAATATATATATATATATATATATATATAGTTGCAGACATACTATATATATATATATATATATATATATATATATAGTTGCAGACATGCATATACTTATATATATATATATATATATATATATATATATATATATATATATATATATATATATATATATATATGTACATATATACATACATAAATGCATCTATATATCTATATATGTGTGTGTGTAGATATACAGAGATCTACAGCTATGATAGGAAACAGCACACAGGAATGACATATGTTCACAGGTTATGCCAATGGAAGTGAGGAGCCCAGGCAAGAAACATGACACACGCAGCATGTCCTTCCACCCCCCCTTCCCCACAGCCAGACACGGGAAACATATACGCAATCAATGTAAAGTGTCCACTGCTCCCCAGACCACAGGCAGGATACAACTGGGGGGGGTATACAGTGCACCTGTGGATTCTAATCATGGAACACAGACTGGAGAGTCCCTCGCGGGACACCCCAAAAATTGGCCAAACCAAAAGAAGGTGATAGACCGTCCATTTTGTCCGTGGTGTATACAGACTCGGAATACAAGGATGGGAAACACTGATGACCCATGGGCTGAGACAATTGTATTAAATGGGTCCCATGAAGTGGAGAGTGGGCAGCGTGTAGTGGTGTGACCAGAACAGACCAGGTCCCAGAGTAAGAATGGGTGCTGTTGAGGAGGTGAGGTTTGCGGAACTATGGGTAGCTACTTATGGGTCTAGGTGTGAAGGTGTTGGCTAATGTTAGCCAATATGGACAGCCATAGGGATGCAAGCGAATGTGTTCATTGGGCAGAGGTGTCACCCAACGAACAGCCACACCCACTGCGAGACCCACTAAAGCAAAGTGTAATCTATATGTCAAGGAACGGAATAACTAGATGTAGATGTATATATGTAGAACTATGTGTATGTATATCTACCAATAGCGACATAGAGATATGTCTCTCCCACACCGTAGTACGAATGTATACATACAGAGAAAGAATAGAGATACATACCCACATATATATATATATATATATATATATATATATATATATATATATATATTTATATATGTTACAATGAATGCACACATGTATATAGCTAGGATATGATACAGCAGTTACGAGTAACATATGGTCACAGGCCGTGCATATGGTGGTGGGAGGTCCAATAAACAAATGTATAACACGTAGCATCACCCCCCTCCCCCCCCAGCTAGGATGGTGAGACATACAGACACACAATAAAAGTAAACACACCCCTGCTTCCCAGACCACTGGCAGGATACTACCAGTGGGAGAGACCTGCAAAGTCTACACTTGAAACATAGACATCGATGTCCCTTGTGAGACACCAAAAATTAATGATCGGAGCCAGTGCCGGTAATGATTTATCAAACCAGGCTGTAGATGTACACGAACCAGTAGGTTGTGCAAGCCTGATAATACATGGGCCGACACAATATATGACATGTGTCTCGACACTGGGAGAGTGGGCAGTGTGTAATGGTGTGTTTATACCCCACCTGCACTCACAGTAAGGATGAGTGCTGTAGAGGAGTGGCAGGTGGGGGAACTAAGGGTATGCGATTATGGGCTAGGCGTTCAGGTGTTGGCTGGCAGAGCCATATTAGGACTGCCCCGTGGATGTAAATAATATTCCGATATGGGCATAGCTGATGCCCATACCTCCCAACCGCTAAGAGCACATCCACTGGATAGTCATTAAACCATTGGGGGAACACATAGGGACCATACCATTGAACTGTCCCCGATTACCAGGGACTTCCCTGATTATGACTCAGAATCTAACTCTGTCCCACCTAAACCCTCCTAGAACTAGTGATATTAGGAGGAAAGGTGGTGGATTACACGTAATGAATAATGACAACAATTAAGAGTCGTAAACAGCATGTACCTCAGACAATGTGTATGAATACATATGCCCTGGGTCTGTCAATGTGTCAGGTTAATAGCACAAACATTTTAAATGTGTCCCTGATGTTGTTATGCAGTGTCCCTGATTCAGTCTTCATTTTTCCCCATTCGTATGAGAGGTCTGATAGGGACAGAAAGCACATATTCTGCTGACTACCTTAGAAAGATGATGGAATAATAGGTATGCAGTAGCATGACTCGGCTGATGGATATGGGTCCCAAAACCCAATTACTTGTCTGTATTGAAGAGTCTCGGTTCCCATGTATCAGCCAGATGGGTGCAGATTGTAAGAGGAACACAAAAATAATATGAATAAAACACTGGACAGGCCGCTGATTCCGTATAGTTGAACGGCATGCCGTCGCCTAATGGGCAGCCATTCCCAGTACTGTAGGTATGTAATCCGATGTAGTAGGCATCACAAGGTAATATTGTGGTCCTCAATCCCTCCTAGGGGTGTGAGTGTCAGATGCAAGCACCAATGACGGTACATTTGCAAGTGTGGGAACGAGTGGGTGTAAGTATGTTTGTCTACCAGTATGCGAGTATTACACTGGTAAAGCAATGTAGAGGCTAACCGAGTGTAAAAAGCTGTAACCAGAGGTTAGCATTGCTTAACATCACGCAAACCTATCCACACCCGCTCACAACTGCTTTAATGTGCCTTAATCCCTCCGTATCTTATGGCCTTGTTCTGCACTGCAACATAATAAATGGCCTCTGCAAGGCTCAGAACCAGGAACTTGCACACACAGCTAATGTGATTTACCAGTACGCCATGGCAGATATACAGACATAGGACATTACCACAAACATATCATACAGAGACATCATTCAACAGTATAAGAATGTATCCCATCATGTAGATGTTTCTGTGTGTGTTTATGTCCAGCATATAGGTACATACATATATAGAGATATATCAGGAACATACCATGTGGCAACAAAGCATTACAAATGAAAGAAAAGGAAAACACCAGCAATGCCTGTATTATGTAATGGTATTGTCCTATGTAATATCAAGACTCCCTCAGACAGACGTGTCATTCATACACGCAAACAGTTGTACATTGGCCGTATACATCACTTTGTGCATGTAATGTACATTAACACAACAGTACCTGTCCAATCATTATGTGAGAACAGTACTCTTGCAAGGTGCTGTGTGCAACATCATCATCATGATAAAGGTAAATGGGGTAACCATAGAGGGACTGGTAGTATTGTGTGTACAGTGGGGTCATCCACATCACATGTACCTGGACCATTTAAAAGTGATGTGCATACCAGGATCATGCGCCTGAGGGACAGGGGTGAGGATAACAGGAGTATGTTGTGATGCATATTACAAGGGTTACATGTGTCCAGTGGGCATGTATGTAAAATGGACAGCTATGTATAGGACAAATGTTGTCCTAGGAACCGATTGGCCTTATATTTCCATAGGGTGAGAGTGAGATGTGGGGGAAGGAGAGTAGGTATGCCCTTGGAGGATAGGTAGGGTAGGATCACAGACAAGACAGCATACAGGGTCAGTATATGACACATGTGGGGGGATACACCTTGGACAGGGATGGGTGTTCGGCATTCACAAGCCCATGGGAACAGTGGGATGGAGGTCCCCAGCCATGGACAGCTGCCACTGCACCAAAACAGCTGCAAAGGAGGCAGTGCTGGGGGCTGTCCAGGAGAGGCAGCCTCACCCTGTAAATGTGACACTCTGCCCTTGAGCTTGCGTATCTGGCTTCAGAACCCCTTAGTGAGCCCCCAACACACCATATCTGGGACTGTATGACAGCAGACATGTTCCTGACTGGTCCTGCTCCCAGGGGGGACATGCCCCATTCTCAGTAGTGGTACCATCAGAAGATGGTGCAGAGCCAACAGAGGTTGAGGTCCAAAGCTGGGCCCCATATGTGCTGGTGCTCAGTGCAATGGTCAGCTGAAGTGGGACAGGAGGCTCTGCCAGGACCCCCAAACCCATACAGCATATGGTGTTTCAGTTTAAACTCAGATATGGTTTAGTAATAGACAACAGCATTCAGGATTACGTAAAACAGTATGCATAGATATCACCATCAACCCAACCCAACACAACAGATGGCATACATTTGCAGAGGGAGCACAACACATGCATATATACTGCATGACATCTGTACAATGTGTAGTAGACGTGTGACTGCAGCTATGAACAGTTGCCCATTATTGGCTTGTCACTGGGAACCCCAGACAGTGTCTGTCATACCACTATTTTATGTGACATATGTCCAGTCAGGAATGCGATGGCAGTAACCCATCCCTATCACCATGTACTGTCTGCAATGCTCACACTATGCTCCTGCTGTGCACAGATGTGTGTTCAGTGTATAGCACAGGAAACAAATGGTTCCACACACTGACCAGTCCACAGATGGCCCTACAGATGGGGTCCCTCACGAACAGAGCACTGTCATGTCTGTTTTAAAACATGCAGGATAGTCATTACCACACGCAATATGTTAAACAGGCAGTAGTCTCAATGCAGCATAGCTACACTTGTATGCTGTAGTCATGTCTGGCACATCACCCTCCTGTCTTTAGAATATTTCCCACTGTGTATGATGTTTGAAGAACATCCAGATTTCATCTGTGATGCCGTTTCAAAACACCATATCCAGGTACCACTCACAGCGACTGTCATGGCCAAACACCAACATGATGTTCCTAGATAATGTACTGTGTTTATCATGCAAATGGCTATGGGAACACCATCACAGCTGTTCCACATGCAATCAGCTAGAGGAGCACTGCAATAGGTGCAGAGGCCATCATCTGATCATGTTCATCACTTACATAAAACATGCTGCTGCTGAGCAGGTGTAGACCTCCACATCCACCAAGGAGTGTGTGGGAGGGACAGACAAAGTACATCAGAGAAGGGCTTGAAAACTAAACCCTAAGCATCATCTGCCACATGCCTACCAGTATCGGGGTCAAACCCCTGACTGTCTAGTCATTACTATTACATGTGCGTGAAGTTACTACATGTGCCACAAAGCCAACATGTTGCTGTGCTGTAAGAACATATATGTGGGTAGGTGAGAGACATCTGCAACAGAGATATAGTAGACATACATTAGGTGTAGCACACATGGCTGTCCACATGAACGGATGCCATTGTCACCACAACCACACTCTCTAATGGACTCACACTGACACTCTTTGCCAGGGCCACAAATACACACCCTAACTACTTAGTTTGCCACACTGCAGTAATGCACAGGACTACATGCAACATAGGGGATATCTGGAGGTTCTATGGGCTAGGGCATGTGAAAGTGTTTGACATCTGTTGGTATGCCAGTGAGGATTATACTGGGAGTGACTGAGGTTGGGAGCATCATAATCCACACGCAGACACAAGGTGCCAGTACTGACATGCATGTATGCATTGCTTCATGGGTGTGTAGTGGTTGGCTGTGCAAGATGGCTGCACAAGGCTGTGTGAGGGGTAATCCTTGGCATCGCGCCACCCAACAATGGTGTGTAGTGTGGTACAGGAGTGTAGTGTCTGCAATGTCCCACACAGATGGGTACTGCATGATCTGCCCTGACATCCTGGTTACCATTGAGTATGGCCATAGCTTTGCAATGCATGCCATGTCTGTGTTTGATAGTCCTTCACATCGACATTGCCTTTGGATGTGCATGTCCCACAATACTATACAGTGACATGTACAGGTGTACCTGGTTTGGCAGGCACATGTTGTGTACACAGACTGTTATCCCCCGATATGCCAATACTGGCCTGGTGTGGCGAAACCTGCTTATAGTCAGCAGGTTGACTCTGCACTGATAGCATGATACAGGTATTCCCTGGTGTCAGTGGCACTGGTCCATACAGGGCACATGTGTACAGCATTGTATGGCCTCTGTGGATCACATTTGATGGCACCACACATGTTGCAGGCATCCAGTGGGGAACATAGTGAAGGCACATTGTCTGCAATTATGTGCCTATTGTACCACTGTACATGGTGCCATGTCCTCTGCAACCCAATGCAATCACACCATGTCTACTATCTGTCATCAATGTGCATGATACTAGCAACATAGCAGGATATCCTAGGCAAGTGTGTTTGTGTATGACACATGGTTACAGGACATATACCAGGTACTAGTAGGGTTGCATACTTTGTTCACCAGGCCATTTGCCAGATGTAGGGGTATGACTTGCCAACACAGTCCCATGGCTGACTGACATCTGTATTCCTCATGAGGTGGCCAATGTGTCATAAGAAGGACACCATATTGGAGAACTACAAACTCCGCTCTCCAACATGTCCAGTGGTTAGACACTCACAGCCACCTACACACAGGTTCTGACAGCCAAACACACACACTTGCCATGTCCTCTATTCGAACCCCTACCTACCATATCACACTGCAGCAATACGCATTTAGGGCACGCGCTATGGTGAATACTGGGTTACAGCACTCCTAGAGGTGTATTCCTAGGTGGGTGATAAAAGCAGGTTTGACAAAGGTGATCATATGACTTGTACAGAGAGTGTATACTCTACAAAGCATTGTACTTGTCTCATGCATACACACACACACAGTTGGCAAGTCTGGGGTTAGAACACTGCCCTAACTACATTATCACACTACAGCGTTATGCAGTTACAGAATGCGCTATCAAGATTACTGGGACACAGCACTCCCAGAGGTGTAGTTCTAGGTGGCTGACATCATCAGCCTTGCCAAAGTTGGGTATTGGAATTGTATGGAGTGTGAGCAGTCTAAAAGCATGATTCTGTCTTCAGGCAGACATAGATACACACAAACCCAGTTGGTAAGATTGGGATTAGAACACCGACCTAACTACTTTTTCACACTACAGCATTACACAGTTACAGAACACGCTACCGAGATTACTGGGCCACGGCACTCCCAGAGGTGTAGTTCTAGGTGGGTGACATCATCAGCCTTGCCAAAGTTGGGTATAGGAATTGTATGGAGTGTGAGTAGTCTAAAAGCATTGTTCTGTTTTCAGGTAGACGAAGAGACACACACATGCAGTTGGCAAGTTTGAGATTAGAACACCAACCTAGCTACTTTATCACACTACAGCATTATGCAGTTACAGAATGGGCTACCGAGATTACTGGGTTACAGCACTCCCAGAGGTGTAGTTCTAGGTGGGTGACATCATCAGCCTTGCCAAAGTTGGGTATAGGAATTGTATGGAGTGTGAAAGTCTAAAAGCATTATTCTCACCTCAGGCAGACAGACACACACACACACACACACACACACACACACACACACACACACACACACACACACACACACACACACAGTTAGTAAGTCTGGGATTAGAACACCAACCTAACTACTTTATCACACTACAACATTACGCAGTTACAGAATGTGCTAGCGAGATTACTGGGCCACAGTGCTCCCAAAGGTGTATTTCTAGGTGGGCAACATCATCGTCAGCCTTGCCAAAGTTGGGTATAGGAATTGTATGGAGTGTGAGGAGTCTAAAAGCATTATTCTGTCCTCAGGCAGATGGAGACTCACACACATGCCAGTGCTGGGATCAGAACACCTGCCTATCTACAGATCACGAGTACAACACTACATAGATATGAGTCACGCCACAGAGATGACACATTTCAAGGCTGTCATTATGACCTTCTAGGAATGCGGACATCAACAGGGATGCTGGCAGTTAAGATGTACATACCCGTGAACCTGTGTGTTTAAAGTAGGAATCCATCCTGAACTGGAGTATGCCCATCTGTGGAGTGGATGACTACTATCACTATACAGAGTTACAATGGCCATGCCCATACACATAGAGGCACATAACCGACACAAGGTGTCACTGGGCATGCTCACACACTTAGTAGCACAGGGCTGTTCAGAATGCACTATGTCTCCATCTACACAGGGTTATACTGGGCATACTCATACACTTAGTAGCACAGGGCTGTTTGGGATGCACTCTGATTCCAAACAGGGAAGGCCACAGTGGCCATGCTATTACAGTTAGATGTAAAGAGCACATTGTAATGGACTCTGGTGTTAGTAGTTGTCATTGTTAGCAGGAACGCTGCACTACATATATCTGACAATGGTCATCTACACAATGTCTGCTGCTGTCCTTCACCTTAGATGTGCCATTCTATACCAAACACAATACTACCACTCACAGTGATGTCTTGCTAGGAGTAGCAACTACTTGACCAACACAATGAGCCAATGTCCTGCTGTAATTATGAGTTTGTCCGGTGTTTGTCATTCTGGGATGACATGACTGAAAGTAGACAGGCCTTTGTCACATATCACATGCATCCATGATTCAAGGGAGAGGGGCTAATACCTAGGTCACATTCGCCCATATAGTGCCATTTCAAGTCAAATGTCCTAAACACAGGATAACACCCTGACATCTAGATGACAACTGCATTGTATGCTTATGCTAACCAGTGCTAGATGTGTAGCATTCATAATCACAGCTGCTCACTGTATATCCAACAATGGGGAATACTGACATTTGTGCAGTGAGGAACACCTGGCTGAAGGCTCTGTAGTGCACAATAGCACTACCACCATATACCTCAAAACCAGACATGTGGGCCATAACACAGGTATGGACCACTCCAGGTGGTGGTGTCCCCACATACATAAAGGCCAATCACATGTACTGACCAGTAGTCCCACAAAAGGCATCACAGATGAGTCAGGTACAGGTCACAGTGTCAAAAGCTGCATTCTAGGATGTAACCCTCAGACACCACCATGCCCTTGGACCATCAGCACGCATCCATACATGTGGTAGGACATATATTAGTACAACACCATGTGACCTTTGACCAGTGGACTGTACCTAGCTCTACATCAACTGTGCAGAGTACCCATGTACTGACACAGTTGCATCCTGTGTTATGCAATGCAATTATACCACTGTTTGTAACCAGGTCAGCTGTACACATACCAGGGTCTCTCGGTTATTTACAGCATTAACAGATGACTGTTGCTGTACACCAGTAAACACCCTCATGTTTGGATATGACATACATGTACCTACCCTGGATATGTACATGCCACACACATACAACATATATGTAAATAGCATAGCTGTTGTTATCCTTTGTGCAGACAAGTGGCTACAGCCATTATACACATGCACATGGAAGGTAGGTCCATGGCTGCTGAATGCTAACAGTACATAAGGTGTGATATCAATGTTGACAGAGGTAACAGTCCCTCTGTACTGGTTAGCCATGACAACTATCATATCATACAACAGTCCATGTGTCATGTATGTCATTACACATGTCCACCAAATGCAATGCCTACAAACATGCCCAAATGACAGGAATGTAGGATCTACACACATGTACATGTAGTGGTGGTGTGCATTCAGATACCATGCATGTGCAGTTGCTGATGTTTGCAGGTGACGTGTGTCTTAGTACATCATGCAATTGCAATGCAGCCTCAACATTACCAACTGTATGTGGTGATATGCTGAAGGTACGATAAGATGTACTTCAGGTATGGACAGATGTGTGTATATAACTAAGTGGTGGGGCATCATTGCAGATGGATGTTTGCTGAGGACAGCTCACAGGTGTGTTACAAGCACTCCTACAATAACCTGTGTAACCGCTAAGTTTTGTTAATTGAAGGGGAACACACACAACTTAGACATGGTCAGGGTGACACAGAAGGTAAATCACTTGACAACTGTAACATTTAAGACCCCCGTGTGCATATATCAGCACAGTTGCCAAAGAAAGCTTCAGTAAACTTTGTAATATGTGCAATACTGCTGTAAGTCTGTCATACATATCATGAGATAGGCAGGTGTTTGAGTCACAGTACTGGCATGTGTGGTTGCGTGTGTGTCCATATATGTCACATATGGTGGGGAATACATCTCAATTGTTACTCACTCTCCTGTACACTGTTGTAGACATCTGTACAGACTGCAATGTAGAAAGCAGGACATAGGCAGGGGTATGTATCTCACACAAGTGAGGTGTCTGTATGTGCATGACATAGGTATATTCAATAGTGAATACCACAGTGTGTGTGTGTGTGTGTGTGTGTGTGTGTGTGTGTGTGTGTGTGTGTGTGTGTGTGTGTGTGTGTGTGTGTATGTATGGCCGTCTAGTCCCTGGAGTGAGGATGTATGTTACCATAGTGAACTGATAAGACCTCTCACCCATCCAGGCTATACAATCAACTATCCCTGTTGATGTCCTTGATCTTAGGCCATACTGATTACCTGTACATGTGTAATCTCTGTGGTGCATCATGTAAGTGCACAGTACTGTAATGATGATTAGCACATAGGCAGGGGTCCTCACCTCAACACTAGCAACTGTGTGTGTGTGTGTGTGTGTGTGTGTGTGTGTGTGTGTGTGTGTGTGTGTGTGTGTGTGTGTGTGTGTTACTGTGTCAGTGAATCCATGAGTGTGTGGGTATGTTACTGTGTCTCTGAATACATGTGTGTGCATACCTGAGTGTGTGGGTGTAGTTGTGTGTTCACATCCTGTCATGGGAATGTGTATTACTGCTTCCCAATGAGGCATCACGCTTTCCACTGGCCTTTACCCTTGTCATCAGCTAGACCGCTCTCTTAGCTCCCCACTCCATGTAACTGTGCCTGTGATGTCACCCAGTATGGATGTCATGTCTCTAGCCACAGTAGCTTAATACACAGCTATCATGCTCTTGGATCAGTAGACATGTTTGGAACATGGGACTTACTAACTGTAATGTGGAAGCTACAAAGTGCATGCTGGTATTTTCATACATACCTGTGAGTAGTCCACATTTACATATGGGACACTAACTGCAAACACTGACATCCACCAGCACATGCAATTAGACCTGAAGTAGGAAGGCAGAACATCAAGATCAACATACAGTTACTGTTGTTACACATGACACATACTGTTCACAGTACAAAATGCATTCTAAACCTGTACTACATGGTATGTCTGCTGCCTGTTAACAGTACACAACAATTGTTATCTACAATTATCTTCCTAGTCTGTTCACCCTGTGCATCAGACCATATGAGCATGTCCCTGCACCGATGGTGTGGATGACAGGGATGCTGCACAGGCATCATAATATGCACAGGGTGATAATGTTTGCCAGAGGCCTAGGCTGCACCATTGGATGACATCATGTGTGTGGGTTAGGGCCTTTGATCTCATTGGGCATGTGTGGATGTTATGCATGTGTGTGCTGCGGTGCCCTACATATGTTTCCAGTGTGTGCATGTATGTATGCACACAGTTCTGGCATGTGTCTGGCCTACACATGGGGTATTATTGACAGCTGCAGACTGTACAGGCCAGGTTTTACAATTCACTGTGTCCGGCCATGGCCACGTGACCTGTGCCTGCCAGAGGTTGCATGGGCACTACCAGGCAGAGGTGCAGATTGCGTACTGTCTGATGACACATGTCCACTGGGACCATGTCAGTGTTGGGAGTGTCCAGCATAATGTGCATGTGGCCTGCTGTGTCCTGGTGTGGACAGCACAGCACCAGCTGCACTGCTGCTGCTACTGCCACTATGGGAGCTGGCATGTGAGGTAGCTCATTCACATAGACCTGCAACAGGTGAAGTAGCTGGCCTATGTCCATGTGCCCAATGCCTCGCTTCTACCAGATGTTCTAGCACTGACATCTCATGCTCGCAGATTGTCATGCCACAGTCAAGGAATCCAACCATGTCACCCAATCATCTATCCAAAACTTCAGCAAGCTGCTGTTGAGCATTTGCCATTGCCTGGATGTTATTGTTTAAAGACTGGACAGCAACCCTTTGAAGCCTCTGACATTCTCTATTGTGTCATTCAGCATGTGCCTGTGCCTCTACTACAGCCTGAAACATGCGTCTGGTGACACCAGCTGCTGCACTCTGTCTTGCAGGGGCATGATGGCCAGAGGACCTCCTATGAGCAGCACTGGCCACATGCCTTTGTGGGGCATCACCAGTCAGTTGGCTGACACTATTGTGTGCAGGCACACCTTCCATAGCCTCCACACTTTCCTGTTCCAAGCTACAACATGCCAAATGTCCTTCCTCTGTGGCCACTGGTGATGAGGTATGTGTTGGCATGAGAACTGTGTGCGGGGATGAGGGGGACATAGGTGGAATGGCAACCAATGGCACGGATTTAGCCCCTGACAACCCTGCCTGTGCCTCAATCATACATTCATCATCACTGCTAGAATCTGTGGGTGCACTAACATCAGATGAACTGCAGGAGGGGAATGCACCTACATCAACACCTGTGAGGGACAGACAAGAACTGTACATTACAATGTATACAAAAGACACACACACACACACACACACACACACACACACACACACACACACACACACACACACAGAGACACACACTATGGCACCCAACATTCATGTGATATGACAGAAGGCATGCAATATGCATGTGATACGGCAGACGGCATGCAGCTCAAACAATAATAGTGGTAGTTATCATACATCCCTGGGTTGCACACAAGAGCATGCATGTGTCATAGCAGAAGGCATGCACATTATACAATCATAGTAGTAGTTAGCATACATCCCTGTGTTATACCATGTAGACCAGCACAGGTTAACAGTACACCTGCCTGATGTGTGGCATATGACCTTGGCAATCACATGTAGTATGACATGTGATCTGCTGACGTGTGCAATGACATGCATACATGTTTAACACAATGGTGTCCTGTCAAATATACAGTGGAGTAATGGTGTCCCAATGTAGGGATGTGTTATACTAACATGGAACTTCCACTGATGCAGTGTTGTCTGTCTAACCTACAGATATACTGCACATTTAGCTAATGTGCATGGCGATTGCAGGGAATCATGTGGCATCTCTATTGCTATACAGTGTGCGTTACAGACACAGTTCATAGCCATGACTGTGTTCAGATACAATACATATATACTGTGGAATGTGACCCATGTCACTGAGGTGTATACACACTAAACCATGATGTGGAATGTGTGACACAGGTCATTGAAAGGTATACAGATGACACACCTGCACATCTGCAACCATATTGCTGCTGTCTGGCAACTATGGCCAGACATGGCAAACACATCGGTACACCATGTCCCACATGACATCTGTGCACCACACACACACACACACACACACACACACACACACACACACACACACACACACACACACATGAGGAGCAAGGATGACAGTGATGTCTGACACCAGCAAGGGGAATGTACTGTATCTGTGGGCTGATGTGGTTGTCTGTGTATGTATGTGGATACTGTACAGGCGACTGCTGTCATGTCATGACACACTCAAGATGTTCAACACATCTTATGTGGTGGATTGATGTCACATTTACACAAGATGTGCACTGGCCTGTAGGATGTCTAGTGTTCCACATTTGCAATATAACAATTACACAAAGGCTATAGTTGGGTCATGTGGAGCCAATGTACGACAGGGTGTACACACAAGCACATCACATCTACTGTGTGTTTTGTTTCATGTCTCTGGCCATCCTCCATGGCCATGTGTGAACATGTGTTGGCCAAATGGTTGTGACGGGGATCTATTTTACATGTCTGTGTTGTCCCAGATGACATACACCCATAGATGTCATATGCTCCACTGATGACAGGGTTATGCAGACAAAGGGTGGTATGTTTGGTATGTGGGATATGTTTTTCATGATAGTTAGGCAGTGTTGCAGCCAGCCCACTAGATGTCATGGACATGTCAGATAGCACATAACATTGTGTGACATTCATAGCAGGGGTATAATCCACACAGATGAATCCTGTGAGCTGGCCATACTCCAGCTCACTGTGTAGTACTGTTTGTATTCCCCACATGTGTAGTTCTGATCTGTAGTACATGCCCTTACAGTGAACAACACCTCCACCATTGTATGCACAGCTGTCCACACATCTGGCAATGACAGTTTGTGAGGTTTCATGTCGGTGTTTCACATAGTTTGCAAGTATTGCACATGGGTAGCCATTATGATGCATTGCAGGTCCTACCTGTATATTGTGACAGGATCATACATTATGTGTACATGTGGTAAATGGCCACATGGCAGATAGATCTGTGCATTAACATGCATGATAAATAATAACAGTCTCACCTGTAATGGGCTGCTGTCACAGTGGAATGCCAGAGGTACATAAATAGGAGTGACACAGCAGTATGATCATTATCCATGCCTGTATGATAGCTACAGGGTGCAATGTGCATGTTAACACATACGCCAGTACAATAGACTATACTATGGAGTATGCACATGGGTGCATACACAGAGTAGCATACAATAGTATGCAGCATGTGTGTATACATGCCTTGCATATGATTTACATTACATATTGTGCAGTGACACATATAACTACATGGAATATAGGTGTTATATGTGCAGTAGTGACTTATGACTTACCAGGCAACTCTAGGCTCGGTGGTTGAGAGACACCCACCTCCACGATATCAGCTAAGGCTTGTGGATGCTGTTCTGCAGGTGTCCCCAGGTTGGCCAGTAACTCCTCGGTATGTGTGAGTGGGGGCTGGGTTGGTGGCCCACCACCTGTTGCACCTTGTTCCCTGGCGATTGCATTTGCACGCTGTTTCACCCATATAATTAGGTCTGTACAGTGTCTGCGCACCTGCTGGTATGTGCAGTTGTGGCCACTCACATCATTAACCCTCCTGCGAAGTTTCTGCCACAGGGCATCCCACTGATGTACATCCTGTGGCACATGGCTGAACAGTGCATGATGATTATCAAGTAGGTATGGGATGAGGGCCTCATCCTCCAAGCAGGTATAAGGTGGCAGCCTTGCACGTGGCATACCTGGAAGACATAATGACGGAGACAGGTCACAGTAACTCACAGAGATGTACAGAGCTACAGATGAACATACATGTGTATCACATTTATTACGATTAAATAGTTGTCTTTGCAAATCTACAAGACATTAACACCACTGACATGTTTGTGTCACACACATTTGACACTCAATGGGGATTGGATATTATCACCATATATGTGTGTGTCACCTGATTACATTGCTCATACTCCATGTGGATGCTGTCTTGATGTGGGCATGTCGGTTTGAGTGTACTGATGTTCTTACCTATCAGCACATGCCTGTATGTGTCCACATTAATGCAGTCGACCTTGATGCTGTGTATATGTCACATATAAAGACTTACACTGCCTTAACGGACATGACCTCTGACCCTGCAGACTTTCTCATGGAAGGTTTTACATGTATGTGTTTTGCCATATACATCTACATGGCACTGTACAGCAGTTCAACATCCTGCCATGCATCACCTGTGTTGCACATGTGATACACATGGGACACTGGCTAGCCTGATAGTATTTGCAGGATTGGATATCAACTATAGCATGTACGGTCAAAGTCAACAAGTAGGCTATATGCCCTGGGCCATGTATGAGCCTAGGATGAAAGGTCACCTAGCTGTAGCCAACAGGTGGGTTTCTGGGGCCAGGTCAAGCAGTGCCACATAACTGATCCACAGGGTTAATGATATATTTACCAGGCGGTCATCACACCATGTCTGAAAGAGGGGCAATGTGCAGCTTTGCTGGACAGGGATGCATAGCATGGCAGGAGTATGTAAAGTGTATGGGACAAGGATCTGTCCAGCATGTGGTGATCCTTGTACTAGGAAGGTGGGTGTCCAAGAAGTATGTGTTTGAGATCAGGGTGTGTACGTGTAGCATGTCCAACATCACTGGGTTGGACATGGCTTTATTCAGGGTAGGCATCATGTTATATAGTGGAGATGGGGATTAAGAAGGCTGGTGTAGGCCATCTGAACATGGCCAATACCCCTTAAAGGAAATATGTGATCTGATATGGGTCACTTGAGTGTTGAGTATGGCTGAACAATGATCTCTATATTCATGGATGGCACCCTGTCATGATTAGGGTTGCCACTTACAACTACCTGACAGGTCTGGTGACATAACTATCACAGGAAAGACAACTACCCAGCTGCATCCCTTACACACAGTACTCATTATGTTGACCATTGCCTAGGTGGTAGTTCATGGGTACAGGGTTATTAACATAGGGATGACAATGCAATATGTAGCTGTCAGATTGTGGCCATATGTCACACATCTCACCCACAAAGCCCCTTCTGTATGTTGTCTGCAACACTCATTGAGTCAGCTATTGCTCCTAGGTCATAGTCATTTGCATACTTCAATAGGCAGATGCCTTCTGTTAGTCTGTGTGGTATAGACTACAATGGGGGTACAATGAATTAACTCTGTCTTCCTGTAGCTGGCACTGGTGTGATGTGCATGCATTATTCAGACACCTTCTGTAGTGTTGGTTCTGCCAGCAGTCCAGTTGCAAAACACTCCTGTGACATAGGAATGTGCATCTAGTATACTGAGTGTAGGTGGAACACAGTATGGGTGATGATGTCCTATGACCTGGCAAGGTTATGATATGCTGTGTGAAATCAACATTACTGTCATCTACATCTGTACTGCTGACATCAAATAAGATGATAACGTTCATGGCCTTTCAGACCAGACTCAGCAGGGTAGTAGTGCAGTACTTCCCATTATCAGTGGTGTCTCCCTCTTTGTGGGTTGTGATAACTGTTGCTGTGCACCATTCAATGTGTACACAGCCTGACATGAAGCTATGTTTTACATGATGTGTATGTAGAGAGCAAATTGTTTTTCCATATGTGTTTGATACAACCTGGGATGTGGACAGGCCCCATGCAGCCTGAGTGCAGCTTGTACCTGCATAGTTGTGGTTACAGGGGCTTTGTAGTGTATATGGATATATGATTGTGTACCTGTTGGGGGGAACAGTGTTTATGCTACCCAAGACCCTATCTGGATTGCTTATTCGTGGTCAGCACTTGTTCAGAACGTGTAAGCACTAAATAAGCTACTAATTACTATGGCACTCAATCTTCATCATTACGTAGAGGTAAAGAGTTTTTGTACTTACTTTTCTCACTTGCTTAGAGAAAAACAGCTCTTGTACTCACTTTCCTCACTTATCTAGAGGAAAATAGTTTTTTTTATTCAGGCATGTCCAAGGGTCAGCTCCCAGTGTTCTCTCTTGTCTGTCTGATGAATCTGGGCATCTTGAGGTAATGTAGAAATTACCTCATGTACACAGACAATCCTCTCCTCCTACCACCCAACACTACAACCTGTGAGAGATGCACTTATCTAGCCAAACTAGAGGTAAAGCTCTCTCCAACCAAGACTGAACTTGACAGTCATGTGGAGAAGGTAAACATTTGCACCACACCACACACATCACATAGTCTCACTAAATCTACACCACCAAAATCCACACATAGTAACACAAAAACATTCACAGAGGCTCTCAATAATAATCTGTCTAAAAAACAGAGACCTCCAAAGCAGAAACGCAAGCAGCCTCCATCTCCCAACACAACCCAAATGACACATAGCCCACAGACTCAGTGTACCACTCAACCACAGCCAATAAGGCAAAACAATGTACCCAACACATAGGTGACTCTATAGTGAGGCACACTGATGTTCCACTCACCAGGCTAAACAAGGAGAAGGTTATTGTCAGGTGCCTGTTGGCTGCCACATTCCGCCACATAACCCATGCACTCAGGTCACTCCAGAACATGTACAAATATGACTCTGTCATTATCTATGTTGGTGTGAATGACCTGAGATGTACCTCCCTGGACTACATGAAAAGAGACATGGAAGAGCTCTCTGATGTTGTAGCCCATGCAGGCATGACCCTAGCCCTGAGTAGCATTCTGCCATCACCCAGAATGATACCGCAGTACAAGGACAAAATGACTGACTTCAACAATTGGCTAAGCTTCTGGTGCCATAATAATGGGATCCAGTATCTGTCTGCTTGGGATGTCATGGTCGAGAGATCACGATGCTTTGCCACAGATGGCCTGCACCTGCCGCCCCTGGGATTCTGGATACTGGCTAAGGCACTTGCTGCCCCTATAGTGCCTTTTTTAGGCAAGGTTCAAATAACACATTCACCACCATAACAGGAATAGGCAAGCAAAAACTGAGGGTAATGCTACTCAATGCTAGAAGTCTAAATCTCAAAATGCACTCACTTGAGGCACTCATTAAAATGGAGAACATCGATATCTGTGCAGTGACTGAGACCTGGTTCAAGGCTCCAGAGAGCACCCCTGCACTACTAGGCTATAACTCATACCACACTTTTCAGCCATGTAACCTGGACCGAAACACCAAAGGCAGAGGTGTGTCCATATTCTTTAAGGATATCCACACCTCCAGGCTAGTTGCTCAGCGCAATGCATCCGAGGTTATCCAAGTACAACTAACTCTGGGTAAAACTGCAATCCAAATTGTAGCTTGCTACAGATCCCCCACCATGCCCCAGGATTGTCACTCCTCTTTTCTTGATGTACTGGAAAATATTAAGGTTCAACCAAACACCCTAATAATGGGCAACTTCAACTACCCCACCATTAACTGGGAAAACTACTCATGTACCAACTCATTAGCTCAATGCTTTCTGGAATTCATAAACTCCAATGCCCTGGATCAACTTATCCACACCCCCACCAGAGGCAACAATATCCTAGATCTAGTCATTACCAACACGAGTGACCGGTGTTCCACACCTGAATTCAACTCCTCATTGGTCTGATCTGACCATAAGCTAATCACCCTTGATATCCACATCCCACCCCCACCCCCCATTAAGGAAACCACAGTATAATATTTCTCCAAAGCCATCTTCATGCTTCCTAAGACAGAAGTGGTGAACTTCATGACACCCATGCAGATGGAAAATACAGTTACAACTGCTGAATCCTACACAAATGCACTCTATAAGCACTTACACGAGTGCATGGGTCATGCTATCAGAAACAGAACCAAGATGCTATCCTCCAAAACAAGGAAGCCACACTGTTGGTCCCCTGCCATAAACAAACTGTACAACAGAAGGAAGAAACTGTTGCAAAAGCAAGTACAATCCCATGAGTGGAGGAGCTTCCTGGTCAGCCTCAGTAAGAAGCTGAGCTCCCTTATAAGATCCTCCAAAGTTAGCTATGAAAACAAAATTGCCACTAATTCCAAGGACAACCAAAAAGCATTCTATAGCTATGTCAAGAATCTCGATGGCAACAACCAGATCTGCTCTGAGTTACAGCACAAAGGCATGAAAATTACAGAACCAACTGATATTGCCAACATCCTGGCAGATAGGTTCAGTGCTAACTTTACCCCCCTCTCACCCCCTAAAGGGCCCATATCTATACAGGAAGAATTCAGAGTCCCTGTAATCACAACTATGCAGGTAAAAGCCACAAACACAGCATCCATGGGACCAGACAACATCCCAGGCTGTGTTTTACACGAACTTCAGAACAAACTGGCTCCCCACTTAAGGACTATATTCAATAATAGCCTAGCATTAGGCTTTGTACCCACTGAATAGCACACAGCAACAGTCATCCCACTCCACAAAGGTGGCACCACAACGGACCATGGGAAATATTTCTCTATAAGCCTGACTAGCTTGGTCGGCAAGGCTATGGAGCACATCATCATGGACCTCATTCACAGAGATATTGGGTACCTCTAAACCTTTAACCCCTCCCAGTTTGGCTTTGTTAAGGGCAGGCCATGCCCCCTAAACCAGGTGGACTTCTTTGAGACAGTTACCAAGGCATTAGATGAGGGTAAGGAGATCCACACAGCCTACCTTGACCTCTCAAAGACTTTCAACACCATTTCTCATTCTGGTATTATCGACATACCCATCCACCTGAACATTAACCCCTACATCACAAGATGGTTTGCAAAGTGGCTCACGGACAGAACCCACACAGTGAGAGTTGCATACCCTAGGTCTGACTGTAAAACAGTTACAAGTGGCATCCTCCAGGGCTCAGTCCTAGGACCCCTCATGTTCAGTATATACTTCTCTGAGGTACAGGCAAGCACAGGAGGACTTTGGCTGAAAAGGTTTGCAGATGACTTCAAACTAGGGGCTATAACTGGTTCCTCAGCTGATACAGACATCTTCCGGAAGGGTTTCACTGAGACAGATACTTGGTGTTAATATAATGGCCTCAAGCTGAATGCCAAAAAGTGCATAGTCATCCCCTTTGGATAAAACTAATTACCCATGGACTACCACATAGGTGGTAGTCTCCTACATACAGAAAAGGTAATAAGGGATCTGTGAACCCAAGTAGATAGCAATCGCTCCTTTGATAATCATATTGGCAAGGTGGTTAGAATATCCTTCTATGTGGTCCTCCAATCTCAAATGGGTTCGCATCCAGAACAAAGGAGGCCATTGTGCCTCTCTGACCACAAAAGTACCACACCAAGAGGATTACTGACCTCAAACAGATGACCTATTTAGCCCAACTAAAGAAACTCCAGCTGTAATCGGTTGCATATCGCGTACTCAGAGGTGATCTCTGCTTGACATACAAGGCCCATGTCCAACCCAGTACAGATGGATATGCTCCACCTAAACAAAAGCCCCTGAGAGCCACATGCTCTTGGGATATAAACCTAACCACAACGATAACTAGAAGTGCTGGAGGGATAGATTCCTGACCCGGAGACTCTTCATACTTTGGAACATGATTCCAATGTACATCAGGCAGGGCTCTCACTAGCACTCTTCAATAGAAAACTTGACGGGTGGATGGGAGACAGACATGTACCCCAGGGATCACTGCAGTAGCTCTGCTGGACAGAGGTACAGGGAACTAACCTAAGGGGGTGGCGGAAGCCAACACACTAGCTAGGCTTATAAATGCCCTTCGGCAGACAGTCTAGTACCTACTTATGAACCTGGGAACCTATTACATGTCTTATGTGCATGGATTGTTAACTAGCTCTTCCATTTTACTTTGCTATCATGTCTGTGGCTCTGCTCGACAGGGGTACAGGAAAATAATTTTCTTGGGTGGCGAAAGCCAGGGTACATTTTTTGGCTAGGCTTATATAGGCCCTATGGCCAATAGCCTAGTACCTACCTATAAACCTATGAAGAACTGTTGGGTGACTACAAGTCATATGTATCCTGTTATTGTGTATTCCACATGCCAATAGACATAACTAATGTTTGCCTAACATAACAGTAATGCTATGTAAAATGTAATACATATCTGGCTACAATACTGTACATTACACAGTTATTGGCACAATATCCCACAATGCAAATCATAATTGCACAGTAGGCCCACCTTCGACATGTTATTCTCAGTAATACACCCATACATATGCCTACTGTTACAATATATCAACATACACTATCCCCTGTTTTGGCACATACTTGTTGGACTGACCCTGCCACTGACAGCGGCTGGAGTGAAATTGTTTGGTTAAAAGCCCTTATATAGCATCCTTTGTGGTGTATGAGGTGTTTGCTGTGTGACCTACAGCAGTACACACATAAATACTACAAGCATTACTATGCTCAACAATACATCACTGCAAGATAACTGCTTCCACTATATGCATTGCGTACACTTCAATTATTACAGAAGAGGTACTACATACACAGATATACTGAGTGTTCTACATACCTTATTAGTAACCCGAGGTGTCATGACTGTTATTTCAATCTTTTTCGGTTTGTGTTTCAATCTTCTTTGCAATGTTCTGCTGGTATATACAGATGGTTTGAATGTGTGACAAGCCATCATTTTATAGTTAAATATCAGTAACATGTGCTATCCTGACCACCAATTGGTGTTCCAAAATAGTTAATTACATGCACATCAGCTGTGCAGCTACTCCATTAGCCAATACCATGGCAACAGTGGTGTATAATTGAATACTCCACTTGGGTGTTGTCCCTTTGCCTTACTTTCAAGGAAGATGGCCTGGATGTGTTGTTTGTGATGTATTGCAACAGCTATATGGAGACACACAGAGGTATATTAGCTTCATGAATCCCGTGGATTGTGTGTAATGCCTAGAAGATGTTGTTCTCCATGTGAGTACAGCTGTTATATTTCAGAACATTGCTATTTATGCAGGGTTTGTTTGTACCTGATACTTCTGCAGATGTTTCAGTCTGCCAAGGATGTTTGAGCATTTCAAGGCTGTATGGCTATGCATATAATGATAGGCGGTTTACAGTGTGCTCACCTGACATCTTTGGTTTGGTGTAAATGTGTAACATACTGTGCTGTTAATCAGCAATTGGTAACACCTCATTGTGTACACACAACCCTTCGAAACGGGATTAGTGCAAACAAACCCTGTAATATCAGCAGCTGTTCCATTGTATAACAGCAACTATTTCACATAGAACCATGTTAGTGTGTCTCTGACAAGGTATGTTAAGGCTTCTGCAGATGTTGTACAGTGAGTGAATGATTTGTGATGTTTTTACAGTATGCACTGTAACTGGTTTGGGTGTGGGGGAGATGGTGGGTGTACATAGCAGATGCAGGTGTGTAAGAACTGCTTTTATACATATTCAATATGTGTGTGAGGGTTCCTTCCCTATTTGAACACCTATCATTTAGTGGACTAATACTATGGTAATTGTAGGCTGATTCCTTAAGGCACTGTTAAATGGTTCCTGTATAGCATGCAGGTGATGTTAGTCCTTGAATCCTTTCGGCAATACATCGGAATGTAATAGTGTTGCTACATGAAAGCTGTCTGTGTATTTCTGTCATAGGTATTTGCAGTCAATGGAATTGTGTTGGTGACTGACCCTCTTTGGCTAGTGTTGCCACCTTTTCAAATGGCCATAGTGGGACATTTTCGGGACACATCAGATTTTACAGGCCGACACATACCCACGGTCAGTACAAAGGATAGAACTTTACTTTTTTGCCTATATAAAAGCTTACTCTTGTAGAAGTTTAGTTACTTATTCTGTTTCTTGTAGCATTTGGGTATTTTAGATACAGAAATAACTATTTTATGCAACTATTAGATAAAATATGGGACATAATTATGTCCTACAATCTCAAGACATTTGCCATTTTTAATATTTTTGGTCAGGACCCAAATGCCCAAACAGGGACTGTCCCTCGCAAAGTGGGACAGGTGGTAACCCTATCTTTGGCTCAAGTCCATAGCACATATTTGTAATAGTTGTTGTATCTTTTGGCATTTCCCGGTTAGGGGTCACCACAGCGGAACTCCGGTCTGCTAATGATTGGCAGTAGATTTCTACGTACTGAGTTGCCAGCCTTGATGCACAACCTTCAATGAAGGTATGCCCATTCATGCATGTCTCCACACAGAAGACACTTTAGCTGAGAATCGAACAGGACAATGTCTTACTGTGAGGCGACAATAGTGTATAGGCATATACTCTCCATATCCTTTGTTAATCTAGTTTGGTCGTGGCGGAATGTGTGATTGCTATGGTCCATGTTATACTCATATATGAACACTTCAACCACTGTATATGGAATACCTATGGAATTCTGAATGCACACAATTCCGTCACCCACAGTACCGGGCCCAGACTCCCAAACCCCACATTACCGAACACTCAAACTTGTGACAGTCAAACTCATGAAAGTAACACAAACACAGAACACACGCACACACAGACACACTGCTACCCACCACATCCAAACAAACCATCCTACACTATATATGAGCAGGTGGGCAAGTCCCCCTACACCCCCTATGTTGGTGGCTACGCTCCCCACACCCCTCTACTTTAATATTCTACCTCTGAGATTGCACAAACATACACACAAAGCAAACCCACACCCACACATTACAGTCCCCTAGAAACACACAGCACACTCAGAACACACACTTACACACACTAAAGCCCTCAGAAACACACTTACACACAGTAACCTACCTGAACGGCAACACCAGAAGCACTAACTAAAAGTCTCTTAACATTGGGATTTTAAAACTCGCGCTTCTGGTGTTTCGGTACTGTAATCTTTCGGTCTTTAAGCCTCGTGATTACGCGCATCAGTATGTCAAGCATTCCGTATTTGGTAGGTATCCCGTTTATATGTACTTCCATGGTTGTGTAGATGTTGTTAACCTATCTATATATCTACATATATATGTATATCCCTATATAAGGCCAGTAGATGGCACTATTTCATTGTGAATGGAAAACAACAAAGGATTTTAAGAATTATGTTCCTGACAAAGATTTATCAAAATAAAACACATAAATAACACGAATGAGATTATTTTATGAATTAACAAATGAAATTAAGAGTTTTTAAATAAATTATTACTACAGTAAATATATATATCTTTTTTTCAATAATCATTTTTATTGTTTTGCCAAACCATTATACATTTCACACACTATTTACATTATGTACAATATTGCTTCCAATGTTTTAGTTCCATTTTGAATTTCCCTATAATACATTAAGAATAAATATCATTTTAACCAAGTACAGGAAATTAAAATCACAAAAAATTTAACATAAAAGCATCTACAATAGACAATTATAAACCAACTCAAGCCAATAATTTGTATTATTTCTACATTTTCTATCTAATCCAAGAATGTGTTGGTACACATACAGAATGTCCTGACGGAAAGTGGATAGGAACCGCTACGCCAAAATAATATTAAAGATTTGTTCCCAAATTTTTATGCTGTTTATACTTTTCTTATTATTTCTAATTAACAATTTGTGCGCTAATATATGCTTAATCGCTAACAGCCTGAAATTTTGCCACGACACCTGTGCTGGGTTCAACCAATTTGTGGCTATATATAATTTCATTAGTAAACTAATATTCATAATTACAATCTTTTTTGTTTTGTCCAAATTCTCCTGTGGAATATGTAAAATCAGAAATTCCCAGGAGAGTGTTGAGTTTTGGTAACCCATTTTTTGTAGTTGTAACTTTAAAGAATTCCATAATTTATAAATGCACTTGCAACTCCAGAACATGTGTAACAGGTCTGCTGTCTGATCTATACACTGTGGACATGTAGGTGACTTTTTTGAATCAAATTTATGAAGTGTAAGATGGGTATAATATGCATTGTTAAATATCATCAATTGAGTAAAGACCAGTTTTTGAAGTGATACAGATTTTAATGTTAAGTTAAACGCCTCTACTATTTTACTGTCATCTAGGGATGGCAATTTCTCTCTCCAGTATTTGGATAACAGAATATGATTATTATATTTTCTCTCTTTTGCCATTTTATATGCTGAGGATATATATTTTCTATCTTGTTGCAATGCTTCCCACAGATGACCTGAAATAACTAGTTCCTCTTTTTTATTTCAGAACTGGTAAAATAATTTATGGCCAAATCTTTTAACTGCCTCATTATAATTAAATAAGAGATGGGAAGATTCATCTCTTTTAAGATATCATGTACCGCTACTCCTAGGAAGGGGTATAAATCCCTTACAGTTAATTCCTTAATAAATGGATATTTCTTTAAGTCTATCAGTTGATTACCAATAGTTATATTAGATTTCCATCAAACGGTTGAAACATCATCATATATTTTAAAAGGTTCAAGGAGGCAAACAGAGTTTGAGTCGCCACTGCCCATACCTTGATGTGTTCCATTAACTCATATTTACTCAATGTTTTTATATTCAAAATGGTACAGCTTTAACATTAATTCTCTTCCCTTTTATATGTTTATAATTTAGCAGTACCCATTTGGGTATCCATTTTCTATTTTCACTATCCAAGTAAGACACCCTTAAAATCCTATTGGCCTGAATCACTGTATAATACATCTCAAAATCTGGTAAATCCAACCCCCCCCCCTCGTTTTAGGAGCCATCAGTTTTTCATAGGATATTCTCGTTTTTCTGGGTTCCCACAGAAATTTCCCTAGTCCTATCTGAAATTGCTTGAAAAAGGATTTCGTGATTTTAAGTTGTGCTGCTCTAAAAATATATAGCATTCTGGGGAGAACGTTCATTTTTATTATCGCTGCTCTTGCCATCATCGGTAGCTTCAACTTACTCCATCTTTTTAAATCCATTGTTATTCGGTCTCCAGTTGCCTTAATATTGTTGATAAAAAATTCTCTATTTTCAGTTGAAAAGTCAATCCCCAAATATTTTATTCTTACTTCTGTCCTTATTCGTCCTATCAATGGTAGCATTGAAAAAGGTGTAGGTGTCTTTAGAGGGAATATTTTGTTTTTTTTTTAATTTAGTTTGTAATTAGCAATTTTCTCAAAGGTTTGTATTGCTGTTAGTATTTTTTCTGTATCTGACACTGGTGTGGTACTGTATATATTTAAATCATCTGCAAAAGCAGCCATCCTAACCTTTATCCCAAGAAGTACAGGAGAATTATAAAAAACTTTTTGTTTCATATGAAGAAATAAAGGTTCCAAATACAGATTAAAGAGTATGGGAGACAATGGGCACCCCTGTCGAGTTCCATTTTTAATTTGAATCCTTTTGGAACATTCATGATTTATATATAAACTAGTGTATGCATTCTTGTACTACAGTAAATATTTATATATACAGAGGATTTAATTTTTTAAAGAATGAATGGATGTATTAACATATACGAGGCACACAACACTGAACTTTCATTAGGTTTTCTTTGGTTAATTGGAAGCATGATTTGATTGGATAAGAATGGCACTGATTTGTATAAAATGCTTGTTTTTTAAGATATGGTGTTTTTATCTGACGAAGTCATTTGGACAAAAACGCATACTGAATAAAGCGTTCATCACATTGGAATTTCAAAGTGCATCTGGTGCATCATTTTCTCCCACTGCTTCTCTTTTTGCTGTTATTTGTAACTGTTGTGGAGTTCAGCCGGAGAGACTTTTTACTAGTAAACGAGATTCGGCACGGAGTGGGAGAAGAGTATGCAGTCTGGCAATGAGGACAGCAGCCAGACCAAGAGATTGATAGGGCAGCTCACAGCCCTGATTGATTTACTGACGCCCCTGTGTGAGTCTATGGTGCGACGTACAGAATTAACGGAAGTAGGAGCTGGTAGTGTGGAACAGGGTGAGCGCCAACAGTTACAGAAGCGGAAGAGACCTCGGCTGGGCGTAGAAAGAACGGAATGGCATGGGGATGATCCGAATGGACCCACCTTCGACCCGGACACTACACCCAATGTTTTCAAAGAGGGAGAACAGGACGAAGAGCGAAACAAATCTAGCACCAACATGGACTATCGATCACAGGGGCAGTCACAACAAGGTACTGATCACTTTCACAATACTATTGAGATGAACAACTGGCTCCGAGAGAGCTATACATTTAATTCAAACTACATAAATTGTCGACGGACAAACAACAATAATGATTCTTTTGATAAAAAGATTATGAATGCTTCCAAACTTATGTTTAAATACAAGTCTATTACAATTGAAAACAGTTATCTTAATGAATGTTACAAACGGGGAATTGTTCCCAAAGGGTTACGTACCTGGAAATACCCCAATAATGTACAGATTGGTTCAGTGTTCCATAAGGAACTTATTAAGGTTTTCAACAAATGTGGCTTAGATATAGTAAAATGTATAATTGATGAAAATGATAGAAACTTAGAAACCATTCATGAGCAAATTAATGAGTTGGACACAGATATTAAAGACGATTTAATTTTTGAGATCAGGGAAGAGAGACAAAGATATTATGGTCTAAAGGGAGAAACTGAACAAAAATGTAAGACACTAGTGGAAAGAAAGATGGAAAAATTAAAAAGGGATATGACGGAATATGAGAATGAAACAAATTACCCAAAACCAGTATGTAATAATACACCCTCCTATCAAATGTTTAATAAAAAAAGAGGGGAAGGAAGTTCACATGCATGGAAAAAACAAAGGGAACCCTTAGGAAGCAAGCAATTTTTTGATTATGATGCAGATTTCCCACCATTAGAAAGGCAACAGAACAACTATGGTACCAGTAGAGGAGAAATAGAAAATTTTCACAGGCAAGGGGGGACAAGGGGAAGGGGGAGACACATGTACTAAACCCCCTACCCGACAAAGGAAATAGTGAGACAAACAGTATTGTGAGGATTGGGAATAAGTACACACTGGATGGGTTTAGTATATATAACTTCAGCAATATTGAACTTAGGAAAGAACACTTTTCTTTGATGGAAAGGGGTTTTAAATTCATTCCAATTGTTAAGGGGAATAGAATACAAACCTCCTTGGACATTAAATTATTTTTAAGAAAGATGAATCTTGAACTACTATTTAGGAAAGAAGAATATAACATTGACAGAGAAAGAACACATGTCACAGAAGAACAAAGAATATTAAAAAGAAAATCTATATTTAACCCACCCATCCACACACAATTAAGAAATTTTGAACAAGTCATGGAAAACGTAATCAAAAGATGTGATAAAAAAGTAAAGTATAAAAACAACATAGAAAGTAAAGAAAAGGAGACACTAGAGGAACTCAGACACAATGAAAGTATAAGGGTTATGAAACCTGATAAGGGTGGGGGGGTGGTCATTATGGATGTGGTTGATTATGAACAAAAAATGAATGAGATATTAACTGATGAAACAAAATATAGAAGAGTTTCTCGTAATGAGATAAACTCAGCCTATCACAAGATAGACATTATGTTGGATGATATGGCTTTAGAAACAGTTATAGATGGAAAAATGCTTTCCTTCTTAAAAATCAACAAACCTAAAATACCTGTTATTTTTGGGATTCCGAAAATACACAAGAGTAGTAGTGACCCCCCCTTTAGACCCATTGTGTCAGCTGAAGGATCCAAATCAACACCTTTGGCTATATTTGTCGACACAAAAACAAAACATATATGGACAAATAAAAAAGCAATCTTGAGGGACTCATGGGACCTCCTAAGAGCATTAGACCCAGAAACAGTTGTAAATGATGTGTTATTTGTGACCATAGACGTGATAGATTTATTTGGATCTATACCATATGAGGAGGGCATCAAAATGTTTGAAGAGGAAGTGTTCAGTGATAACAATATGTCATTTGTGGATAAGATAGCGTGCACAGGCTTGATGGACCTGGTTTTAAGGAACAATTTTTTGGTCCATCAAGGAGAGTTTTTTCAGCAAATCCAGGGAGTTGCTATGGGTGCAGCCTGTGCACCCACATTTGCTAATTTAGTCCTCGCTAATTGGGAGGAAAAATATGTCTTTCAATCTGAACACTTCAAATTCTGTAAACTGTATAAAAGGTTCCTTGACGACATTATTATTTTTTGGATTGGGGACTATGCTAAACTTGAGGAATTTATTTCATACATAGGGGAAACAACTAACTTCTTGAGATTCACATACAATATATCCAGTACTAAAATTGCCTACTTAGATATAGAAATCATCAAAAATCAGAATTCCCTAGAAACCAGAGTGTATAGGAAGGACACCTACGTGAACTCCTTTCTTCACTTTGATAGTGGGCACCCTAACCATTGCAAAATAAATTTGGTCAAGGGACAATTCGTCAGAGGGTCTAGGATGACGAGTTCTGACGATGAATTTAGTAAGGAATGTGATAAACTGGAACGGATGTTCCTTGATAGAGGTTACCCTAAGGATTTCATCTTGGAATATAGAACTGAAGTTGTTAAGGCCAGAATAGGTAGGTTTAGACCTATATTAGGACTTAAAGAAGAAACACAAAACCCCCAATATAATGTCCAACAAAAGAAGGAAAACTACCAGCAAGCACTAGTGCTCGAATACAATGCACTTAATAGGAAGGTAAAAGACTTGTTTCAAATTGAATGGGGAAAGTTTAAAACTTTTACAGACCTGGAAGGATTTGTTGATTCCAACCCAAGAGTGGTATTTAAGAATTCAACTAATATAAAAAACTTGTTGGAGACAGGGAACCCAAGATACAAAGGTGAAAGAAGTAATAGTGGTAAAACTGGCACATATAAATGTGGAAAATGCAGACAATGTGAATATATGACTAACCAAGAAAAAATCTACTTGGTCAGCAGAAATACTTGGTTACATGGCAAAGGATACTTTAACTGGGAGTCAAAGGGATTGGTATACCTAGCAATTTGTGTGGAATGTTCTTCCTACTATGTGGGGAAAACTGAACGTTCTCTAAAAAAGAGGGTTTACGAACACATTTACGAGATCAAAAAATGTAAGGAAACCAATGCCCTCTACAAACACTCAATAGTCTGCAAGGAATACAAATTTAGATTTTTTGTGCTAGATCAAGTCAAAATGGACATCAGAGGAGGTCCCTGGGAGGAAAACATAGGTTTTAAAGAATTATGGTGGCAGTTGGCTTTGGAAGCCAACAGACCCCCAGGTCTGAATGAGAATCTTTCCATTTTGCCACTTTTAAGGTTAAAGGCTACTAAAATATAATCAAATAAACCTTTATTAATAAGGCCAGTAGATGGCACTATTTCATTGTGAATGGAAAACAACAAAGGATTTTAAGAATTATGTTCCTGACAAAGATTTATTAAAATAAAACACATAAATAACACGAATGAGATTATTTTATTAATTAACAAATGAATTTAAGAGTTTTTAAATAAATTATTACTACAGTAAATATTTATAAATACAGAGGATTTTAATTTTTTAAAGAATGAATGGATGTATTAACACATACGAGACAGACAGCACTGAACTTTCATTAGGTTTTCTTTGGTTAATTGGAAGCATGATTTGATTGGATAAGAATGGCACTGATTTGTATAAAATGCTTGTTTTTTAAGATATGGTGTTTTTATCTGACGAAGTCATTTGGACGAAAACGCATACTGAATAAAGCGTTCATCACATTGGAATTTCAAAGTGCATCTGGTGCATCATTTTCTCCCACTGCTTCTCTTTTTGCTGTTATATGTATATCCCTATATATCGACATATATCTCTCTCCCACTCTCTCTCTCTCTATATATATATATATATATATATATATATATATATATATATATATATATATATATATATATATATACACACACACACACACACACACACACACTCACATATATATATATATGTATATAACATACACCTTTCATTGGGTACATGGCAGTTTGTCCTATTTCCACACAATCCTCCCTTTTGTGTTTTAACCTGTCAGAATACATGCCTGTCATTGGTACATCTCATGTAGCTTAGTGGTAGGTTATTGTGAAGATTGTGTACATGGTTGCCTGTTCTAATTCTGGCAGTGGTCATTTTACCTCTCAGAGCAGGCACTGGTAGTGCAATGGTGATTAACGCACATTTCAGCTGTTTTGAGCGGCTTTGCCAATGATCTGCATGATATTCAGCAAAGGTTAAACCTGTGTGGCGCTTATCCATGTAGTCATGTTTAAGCACCGCTTACAAGCACTTACTGGTGCAATAACCCGCTAACGTCTGCTTAAAAGTGTTTTAATCACCCCGCATCCAACATCCCTTATTCGGGACCTCATAATGACGTAACAGCCCTTGCAGGTCTTGAAACCGGGACCATGAACACCACAGTCACTGGCTTTACCACTGAGGCATCTGAGATATGTGCAACTTTTATGGTGTTTAGTATGTATAGTGTACTACAACCATTTCTCACTACTGCAAACAAATGTGTAAGTCAGTTGGTGTATATATGTATGATACATGTTAATGTTCATATGTTTGTTGAAGTCAGTGTTGCAATGTGACCTGACAGGGTGTATTATGGATGAGAATAGTTCTTGTTTTGTGTCCTTTTTACATTGTGCCCATACTCCATGTGTACCTCTCCAGTTCATGTAATGAACATTTGACACAGGCCCTCCTTGATGCATATTACATTAGCCAGCAGTCCTCCCCCATACCAATCTCCACATACACAGTGACCATTGCGTCTATGGGGAATTAGGTTAATATTAATAGTTATAATACCACAGCTGCATGTGTTTTGTGTACACTTCTATCCATTTGGAATGCTTCTGTATCACAAAGTGTGTTCATAGATGTTTATATGTATATATATATATATATATATATATATATATATATATATATATAGATATATATATATATAGCCATAGATGTTACTATATATATATATATATATATATATATATATATATATATATATATATATATATATACATACATATTTCTATCTATGTGCACACATCAGTGACATGTTGTAGCACTTATACATATGTAGACTTGTATATGTTGATTCACACATTACAGTACATCACAATGTACTGTACATATGTACACAGAGTGACTGTCCCATTTGTGGTCTGTACTGTGAAATGCCTGTAGTATAAGGTGTAGTCTAATGACCACTTACCATGTATACAGATTAGATAGCTTAGTGGTAGGTCCCATGACTATGGTGTGCATGGTCCAGGGTTCAACATTTGCGATGTATTAGACATGTTTTACTACAGAATAAGGCTTATTTAAGCAGTTGTAAGCAGGTTTAAAGGTGTTTGTTTGACATTATACCAGCAGTTGTACACAGTTAAACAAACTTTACATCCTACAACCTGTGCACGCAAATATGGCCACTTCTGCTAACTACTCAGGATATATACATTTCAGTGACATAACATCTCACTATATGCTTACATAACATTACATTGTCTGTTAACTGTACCCTCCAGCACACATGGGTTTATGTGTGTTCCAAATGTTTATTATTTGTGGAAAACTACCTATATATTCAAGCTGAGGTTAAGGTACACTATGTAACATGTAAAACATCTCTGACTTTATTGGGATTTGAACCACGACTGCACAGATATTATGCAAATGCTGTAGCCATTACACTATTGACATTAACATTACTTTTGCCTATTTCCTATGTCCATGAATCCTATGTGTAAGCTTGGCTACACAACAGGCGGAGCCACCCACACCTACTGAGCTTCTCGAAATACCGACATAACACATGAATTGAGAGACTATACATTAACACCCTAACTACATTTGGCATAGCCCCTCACTGACGCACTTCAGGGAAACCTTGATGTGTGTCTGGGCAACAGTATATGCACCCACTGGAATCATGTGTCCCAGAAACATACAGCCAGGGTGTGGGGGAGCCACTCCAGTTTTATAGCTGCAAAACCTGTTGGGGAAATTGAATGCTGTTGGGTTGTCATGTTAACATACCCTTTTGAGATAACTATGTGCCCCTATCACCCTACAGCACCCCAGTCTTCAACAGCTTCCAGCAACTCTGCCTGGAATCACTTCATTGGCTATGCTTGACAGAGGCTCAGTTACTTCATCAATGGTGCAGATAAAGCCACCACACTGTAGCTATGCTTCTAAATGCCCTTGGGCAGATAGCCTACTACCTATCTGTGAACCTCTACAGTGCAGGCCATCTCCAGCATCATATGTGATTATACAGAGTTTTCTGATCACAATATACAGTGTAAAATCACCATGTAGTCAGACAACAGTTAAGTACTGCAAGAGCATACAGACTACTGATACATAATCACTCCAAAAGCCTATCTTCAAAGCTAGTGGACTTGTATAGGTTTCAGGCTTTGTATTGCTTACCAGTAGGTTACCTACAGGAAAGATGGGACACAAACACAGATGGGAAACATGCCTGTAACAGTGCCATACCAACTTGCATGTGTCAGCCTAAGGCTTTGGAATGCTGGGCAAGGCTAAGGTCTCAGAGGTGAATCTCACCTCCATGAACTGCGCAATAGCGAAATCAATGAGGGTTAGGATATTCAACACCAGGGGTAGTACTCACAACATGCACACACTCATAGCACCCCTCAGCATGGACAAAATCTACATCTGTTCTGTGACTGGGACCTGTATAAGGCTCCTGTGAGCACACCGGCACTACCAGACTACAACCCATAACACACATTTCAGTCACTGAACATGGAGTGGCACAGACATGGAGGGGGTGTATCCATATTCATCGGGGATACCTACACCTCCAAGTTAGTGGGGCAGCATGATACCTCTGTGATCATTCATGTGCAGCTAACATCAGACATGACTGCAATGCAAACTGTGAGCTGCTACAGATAACCCTCCATGACCCAGGAGCACCATTACAACTATCTGGAGACAGTGGTAAATATGACAGTCATACCAGACACCCTGTTATTGGTCAGTGTCGGATACCCTACACTTTACTGAATAACCTGCTCGAGTATTCACGTCCAGGCCCAGCACTTCCTGGGATTTATCATCTCATATGGCCTGTATCAGTTGGTAGATGGACTAATGAGAGGTGAAAACATACTAGAAGTGGTAATCACTGACATGTGCAACAGGTGCACTACAGCAGAGGTAAACCAGTCACTGTTTAGATCTGACCATGAACTATTCACTGATGACATCCACTCCCAACAATCTCCCCCACCCAAGGAACACACAGTGAATACCTTTCCTGCAGCTAAATTCACAGTACTAATGACAGAGGTGGGAGGGTTCACAGCCCCCAAATTCAGGGATGACACTGCTCAAGATACAGACAGAATTACAAATGCACTCTATAAGTACCTACAAAGATGTATGGGTCGTGCGTTCAATGGTAAACCAGGACTCGCTACTCCTACACAAGGACATCAGTCTGCTGAACCCCTGCAATATACAGGCTATCCAACAGAAGTAGGACAGTAGTCCAGAACAACAGCAAATCCCAAGACATGCAGACATCCATGACCAGTATTAGCAAGACACTTATGTTACTCATGTAATCATCCAAGATTGACTTCCACAGGTAAATAAGCATGGATTCAGAAGATGACCACAAAGGCTTCTTTGGCTATGTCAAGGATCTAAGCAGTAACACACAGATTTGCACTGTGCTGGTGCAATATTGCACTGAATATACTGACCCTACTGATATCATCAACACACTTGATGATACATTCGGTGCAAGCTTCACCCCCAACAGGGCCCACAACAATACCCAAAATGTACAGTATCCCAGACATCTGAGACATACAGGTGGTAATGGCCCTTTCAAATGGCATGACAAAGTGTCAATGGAGGCAGATGGTGTCCCAGATTGCATCCTGCAGACACTACAAGACAAAGTGACCCCCCCACCTAATATAGCAATTCAACATCAGCTTCTACACAAGCTACATGCCCATTCAATGGCACATGGCAACAGCTATTCCACTCCACCAAGGTGGTGACACAACTGACCATGGTAACTGCCACCCCAAAAGCCTGAGTAGCCTGATCTGCACGGCTATGGAGTGCATCCTCATGGCACTCATTAACATAGACAATGGTAACCTCCAGACACTTGACCCAACCCAGGTCAGCTTGATTGAGTGCAGATCATGCCTACTGAAACTGTTTGACATCTTACAGTCACCTAGACTTTAGGTGTGGGGTGTGGTAGTTCACACATACTACCTGGACCTTGCCAAGGGTTTTGACACCATTCCCCACTCAGGTATTATTTCTACACTCACCAGCCAGTACATACACCCATACATCACAGGTTGGTTTGCCAACAGGCTTACACATAGAACCCACATGGTAAGCCTAGCAGCCCCCAGGTCCAACTCTTGACCAATCACAACTGGTGTCCTAAAAGAATCAGTCCTGAGCCCCCTACTGTTTTCCATATACTTCTCAGAGGTATGGGCTAACACAGGTGGACTACAGCAGATCGTGTTTGGTGATTACTGCAAACCGGGAGCCATAACTGACAGTCCAGCTGTCACAGACATCCTTCAAGGGGCCTCACATAGACCAACACAGGGTGTTAGAGTTACGGCTTCCAGCTAAAGGCCACATACTGCATGGTCATTCTATTTTGGGAAACTACACATACACACATATTAACACATGAGTGGCAGACACTATAATTCAGACGATGTAATGGGTATGTGGGGACTACATTAGAAAGTGATCTCTCCTTTGACAATCATATCTGCGAAGTAGTTAGGACATCCGTCTATGTAGGCCATCTGATTACTTAAGGGTTCGCATCTAAACAGACTGAGGTTATTGTGCCCCTTTACTCATCACTCATCAACCCCATCATCGAGTATGATAACCCATTTTGGATGTAGCTCAGAAGACACATCCAACAGCTGGAAGGGCCACCAACGTACCTTGCCAAGAGGAATAATGCCCTCAGACATGTGTCCTATGCCTCCAGACTGCATAAACTCTTGCATTACTCAGTGGCATCTCGTTTAATCAGAGATGATATTTGCTGGCCAACAAAGCTGTGTCCAAGTCAGGCTTAATGGGTATGCTCCACCTATGGGAATCCATGTCACAGTGAGCCACACACTGTAATGAGTTACACCTTGCCACAAACATAACTGGAAGATGCTGGAGTGACAGATTCCTGTCATGGGTACTCCCCCATGCTTTGGAACTACATCCCTGATTACATTATAGGGAGCCCCCAACTAACACTCCAGGGAATCCTTGCAGAGTGGGTGGGGAACAGTAGATACACCCCAGGGATCCTGCAATTGGCTCTGCTCCACAGAGGGACAGTTAGTTAATCAATGGGGTGGTGACAGCAGACACATTTTGGCTAGGCTTATGAATGGCCTCGGGCAGTTAGGCAAGTACCTACCTATGTTCCTATGAACCTATACATAAAGTATAGACACATGCTGATAGCTTAATTTACTGTTCAGGTATTGACTTACCTTGTGCCAATGGCAGTTGTGTGTATAATAGTTGAGGGCTGCCTATGTAAAATGCACACAGTAGACCACCTATACATGACAATTTACAGGTGGTCGTGTGTGTGTGCCATCCATGTTTACTGTGTGTGCAGGTGGATAATGGTGTCAGTCTGTAGGTGCCTACACTGTCAGTGTGTGTGCTATACATTCCCTCTTTTCCAAGGCATAGGCATACTGGGCATGCCTCCATCTGCCTACTGGGGCTAGCACAGGGTGTTCGTGGTCTGAGTCCCTCTGTGCCTGTGGGGGCCTTGGTAATGGTGGTGGGCTGTGAGGGCCTTCACCATTCTGTCCCTGCTGCAGCTGTTTCTGCAGGATCATATTGTGTAGCATGGCACATACTATGAAGATGTGGGCACACATGCCTGGAGAGTACTGCAAGGCTCCTCCAGATATGCCCAAGCAACAGAGCCGTGATTTCAACATCCCAAACACACACTCTATGATGATTCTGCTTTGTGCGTGTGCCTCATTATGGCATTCTTGCATGGGTGTGTGTGCATTTCTGATGGGAGTCATCATCCACGGTTCCAGTGCATAGTCAGCATCCCCCACCAGGTGGTCATATGGGAAGTCCCCTCTAGCAAATACCTGATACATCTGTGAGGCATGCCAGATGTGGGAGCCCTGCTAGCTTCCAGGGCTGCCAGCACACACATCCATGATAATGCCCTGGGCATTGCACATGATCTGGCAGTTGATGGAGGGGTATCCCTTGTGGTTTATTTAGTGCCTACCCTGCTCACTGGGTGGTGACTTGATGGGTATGTGCGTGCAGTCGATTACACCCAGTACCGCCGGGTAGTCTGCCACACGGTGGAAGAGACGCATATTGCTGGCCAACTCCTCCTGTGTTTGAGGGAAGTATATGTGCTTATTGACATGTGGTAACATGGCATCCAGGAACTGGTGGGGTACCCTGGATGCTAATGCCTGTGAGATCCATATGATATCCCCAGTTGGCCTTTGAAAGGTACCTGTGGCTAGTATTCTCAAGTTTACACATACCTTTGTCTCCACTGGGATGGGTTCCCCTCTGTTATTTCTGGCTCTGAGGCATGGCCAGCACAGCTCAACAAGTTGCTGTATGGTTTCCCTGTCCACCCTGTAACGCTCTACTATCTCCAGATCATGTAACCCCTGGCAAGTTACCCTGGGTCTGAATACTCTTCTCTTCCTCAGGTGTCTGAGATGGTTGTCAGCATCATCCTCCACACCACCTTCAGTCTCCAACACATGCTGGTGAATCAAAGCTATGGCAGCCCCTAACATGTACATATTAAAAGTTCCCCATCTGTATACACCAATGGTGCAGAGTGTCTGGGAGTACACAAGTGTGTGTGTGATGCATTCACACTTTATACTATTGTGCTATGGATGCTGCTGGTGTAATTGGGTGTGTATGTGCAATTCCAGCTGCAGAGTATCTTAATTATGGGTTTTACAGCAGGTACTGCTATTGTGGGGCCTTTGGTGTTGAATTACGCTTGACTGCCATGATTCATCTATTGCCCTTTACTTCACTTTTCAACCCAATTCCCCTCCCATTGTCAGGCATGCATCCAGCTGGCAGCTTTCTTGTTTTGTACTTTCCCAACCCAGGATTGTGTTGCAAAAAGTGTTATGTAGCTGATCTGCTGCAAGTTTGCTTTGTTCTGCTGTAACAGTTCTCTTTTCTTTGCAGTACGGCACCTCCCCTTTCCTGTTCTGCAGGTAGCTGCTAGCAGCCTTGTTAGCTGTTGTCGATGGCCCACTGTGGGTTACTAGATGTTAATTACTCATTTGTACTCCAATTACCATGGTGCAACATTTCCTTATTTTCTTCCCATATCCTTCCTGTTTCAGCTCATGTGCGCATGGCGCACATCCATTTACCAGGTTTTGAGTGCGTTTTCATCCACATTCACAAGCACATTTGGTTACCTTGTGTGCTCTCAGCTAAGCAAAGCTATGGCTACTTCAACACACCCCTATCCTGTGGCTTTGCTTAGCAACAGGCAAACCGGATTAGCGATGCTCCAATGTGCTTACAGCTAAGGTGGTGCACCCCTCTCTTGATGTCATCTTTATCTCCAGGCCACACCTCAGTGTTGTACCATTATGCTGTGAGGTACAACCTTACACCAGCGGGGATTTTTTGATTCAGTATTACTTGTCTCATTTGCATGGCATTGACTACTAATTCCTAGTTACCGAGCAGAACACTGTCACAGCCCCTTAGCAACCCTTGCGCCATGGTGTGGTGTAGCATGCTTGCCACTGACTATTATGGGGAATTCATGAAATGTGTTACATTGCAGTTTTATTACATATAAATACATTTTCATTGTGATCCCATTTTCACACAGATGCACTGCGATTTTACTTCATGTTAGTGTGGGCATGACATTAAATGTTCTTTTTTATATGTTGTGCATGTTTTTTTTATGCCAATGGCTATATATTTAGCCATTGGCATATATTAACAGTATAATACGTGAGTTTGGTCCGCTGTCATGGCTCCAATTTTATGTTTGAAAAAATGTAAACCATTTTTTTCGGTTTACATTTCTGCATGCTTACACTACGCCTGCACCACTTCCTGAATCGCTATTTATCTTCATTTGCATACTATGCTGCTGCACATGGAGTAATTAGCATACATGCACTGGGAGCTGTGCAGCTGTGGTGTACACAGGTAGTGCACGTGGAAACAGCTCATACTTGAATCGCTTGGCGGACATATTTGGTGTTAGATCGCCAACGCTATGCCTGTGCCAGGCACAAGCTTCATGAATCCTGGGGTATATTTTCTCTATGGCTTTGGTCAGGATTTATAAGTTAGGGTCTGTACTGCATTAATGGCATTAATTATGTTGTACCAAACTCCTGTTCCTGCCCCCATCACCCACCTGTCATTTGGAAAATGTATTCAAGCATACTGAAATGTGCTCAAACATATTCAAGACAAAAATGTCACCAAATACACATAAGTAAGAGACACACTCCTCTCAATATTTGCTACTTGAAGCTAGTTTTAGAGGTGCATTCATAAGATATGTTTTTTACATCTCTATACTGTAAATATTGTTAGATGGCTCAGAACTTTCATAATAAAGTTTCCAAAAATGCCCAAAAAAGTGCTCATTTCAGTATACTGTATATGCCTAATTTCATCTAAACTCGTAAAACTCAAAAAAATCATAACAGCTAGTTTTGTACATTGTAAAATGATTTTGATCACTGGAATGAGTTTTATTTATTTATTGACATTTGTTAAACTAGTTGGTCCATCTGGGCTAGTGGCCCATTTTCAGTGGAGACCCGAGGAGAAAAGCTCCAAAAAATACTACACAGAAGTCTAACAGTCCAATAAGTAAAGAGTATTAACAATAGATCATTTCAAATTACAAAGGTAAAACACATTGAAGCTTGAAACAAAGGCACAAAAGTTGTACAGAGTAACAAAATATTTACATATTTACAGAAAGAGTTTTTCTTTAGTGTATTTGATTTCATTAGTTTGTATGCCCATAGTAGAGTAAATTGGAAGTAGAGGTAGTCTTAGAAATACGATGAAAAAGGAGACTAATGGGAGTTAAGTAGAGGCTTGACAGGGGCAACATTTAGAGTTAAGTAGATGAAGTTTGATTTTTTCTTTAAAGTGAGATGGGTGCATGATGGAACGTATCTACTGGGAGTTTATTCCAAGCATTGGCAATGGAATGTTTGCATAGGAGTTTGCCTACTGTTTTTTTGGGGGGTTGGTCGATGTCAAGTAATTGCTGATTAGATGTACGAAAAGTCTGAGTTGGAGACTAGATTGAGATGAGCGATGAGAGAGCAGGACAGGATCAGGATACTGTTTTGTAGTGGATGGAGTGTGGAACTTGGAATTGTCTCAGTAGTAATAGTGGGAATTCAAGCCACTGGAGAGAGTTAAGGACTAGACAGTGGTGTGAGTTATATGGAGAGTTAGTGACAAATCTGGCTTTCTTGTGATAAGTTTGTTGTAATCTTTTCAAGGTTGTAGTTTGGATGTTGGTAAATACTAGTGCAGCATATAGAAGGGAGGGGAGGAGCAGAGCTTGTGCAAGGACTAGTCTAGAATTTGTGGTCAGAATTTTTTTGTTGCGATACAGGAGACCGAGCTTTTGATGTGTCTTTTTTATACATTGTAACAGGTGCAGGTTAAATTTGAGTTCATCATCTATGATGACGCCTAGGAGTTTTGAATGGGATTCTTGTTGGATTATAGTGCTGTTGGAGGATGTGATAGTAAAGGTTGATTTGTGAAGCATGAGTGATCGAGGAAGGAAGAGTAAGAGTTTAGTCTTTTTTGGGTTAAGGATGAGTAAATTATTGGGCAACCATTGTTCTGTGGAAAGAAAGGCATGTTGGGTAGCAGTATGGAGTTCAGATGTCTTGTCAGAAATGGAGATGAGGGTAGAGTTGTCAGCATATTGGATGAGGAAGGACTGTTTACAGGAGGTTTTGAGGTCATTGATAAAGGTATTAAATAGGAGGGGACCCAGTTTGGAGCATTGGGGTACCCCAGTTGGGACAGGTATAAATGGAGAAGAAGATGATAGCCATTTAACAGATTGCTGCCTGTTGGATAGGTAAATACTGAACCAGTGAAGGGAGGTGGAGGAGGAGAGGTTGAGATGAGCAAGTTTAGATATTAGTAGGGGGTGACTGTATCAAAGGCTTTGGAGAGGTCAAGGAGAAGACAGGATATGGTTTGTTATTATCTTGGGACTCTGCAATGATATCTGTAAAAGATAAGAGGGCAGTGGTTGTACTGTGGTTAGGATGGAAACCATGCTGAATGGGGGAGAGAAGGTCATTTTGGAGTAGGTATTTTAGGAGCTGTGAGTGTATACATTTTTTTGAAGATTTTAGACAGTGGGGATAAGAAAGCTATGCATCAGTAGTTAGATGGGTCTGTGCAGGTACCTCATTTATGCAGGGGAATAGTGAAGAAGAATTTCCAAAGGGTAGGGACAGTAGATTATTGAACTGATATATTAATTAGAATAGATACTGGATACGCAATTGAGACAGCAGCAAATCTGAGGAAGGCAGGAGACAGATTATCAGTGGAGGGAGAGCAGGGTTTGTTTTTGCAAAAGAGACCTGATGTATTATGTAGGAAATGGGAGAAAAGAGAAAATATTTTTTGCAGAAGGCTTAGGAGGAGTTGGTAGTGTAGGTTTGCTAGACATTGATGGCAAGAGTGATTTAATGCTGTCTATAAAGTGCTTATTTGGGAAAGTAGCCTTTTCCAGAGGAAATGTGTGTGGATAAGGTCAGAGGTTTGAAGGGCAGCCGGGAGAAAGGATTCTGTTAAGAGTTGATAAAAAATTCTTAGGGTTGGATTTGTATTTGTGCTGAGCAGAATTAAAATAGTATTTTTTATCATTGTTGGTTTGTTTTTTTGTAAGATTTCTAAGTTGTCTATATTTGTGTAGGAGAGGTAGCTCCTTTGTTTTAATCCAGGCTTTCCAAGTACTATCTCTATTATGCATAAGGGATTTAGTTTCTTTAGAAAGCCAGGGAGCATGATTAGATTTTATTCTGGTCTTCCTAGAGGGAGCATGGGAGTTTAGGGTATTCAGGAAGATAGTGTTGAAAGTGTTGACAGCATCATTAAAAGGGATATTTTTGAGAATGGACCAGTCTAAACTAGAAAGAGTGGAGTTGAATTGGGATAGATTAAAGTTAGTGACCTTATGACAGTCTCTATAAAGGTGGGGTCTGGGTGACTGGGTTGAATGTCTTAGAACAGTGGTATGGAGGTGATCACTAAGACTGTCTGGTAGGTTATTGGGGTTATAGTAGTAATGTGGTGAGTTGGTGAGTATCCAGTCTATTGTGGAGCCAAAATAAGTATTTTTTATTAAGGTGGGTGGGGGAAGATATCAGTTGTTGGAAGCCATGTAGGTAGATACTGACTTGGGGAGAGTCAGTTTTAAGTTTGGACCAATGTAAGTTAACATCTCCTAAGATAAGGGTTTCATAGGGTATATTTTGGGAAAACCAGGATAGAATATTCTCTAAGGTGGGCAAATTATTTCCTGGTGGGATGTAAATTGAGGTAACTGCAATTTTTTTTGTGGGGGTTGAGGTGGAAGTTTGAGATAATACATTCAGCTGGGTGGAAGTTGGAGATGCAAGAGGGAAATGTTGATAGGTTTAGACTATTGCAGAGTAGGATGGCAACACCACCTCCTTTTTTGGGAATCTGTCAGAGCAATAGCTATATCCTGGTGTGAGAATTTTTTTGTTGGTGATGTGAGGCTTAAGCCACGTTTCAGATAAGGCAAGGATGTGGAGGTTTGTGTGGGATATCCAGGAATGGTGCTCAGTGATTTTGTTAGATAGGCTCTGAATGTTTAGTCCATATATAGACAAATGTTTGGATAGGGGTGAGTTCAATGAAGAAGTGTGAGAAGAAAGAGGGGAGTTAGATGTTAGGAGAGGTGTGTGGTTATGATGTGAGGGTGAAAGGCCTGGGTTAGGGTGGATTTCCCTGGATGTGAGTTGGTTGATAGTGGGAAGAGAGTGTGTTGTGATAAATATAAGTAGTTTATGTAGCTTAGGTTTCGATTTCTGGATAGAAGTGAGGATTTGTAGTATACACAGTTTGTGTGGACATGAGGTGGAGAGGTTGAATAAAGTTGATGAGATATGAAAGGAGGATATAGTTGATTGAGTAGTTGTGGGAGATAGGAGATTGTGCTTGGGGATAGGGAAGGTGGGACTGATATGAAGTGAGTCTGGAGAGAAGTAGGAGGAGTGTTGTAGAAATAATAAGGTGTAACATATTTAGAGTATGGGTGGGTGTAGAGGATTTGGGTTGGGTGTGATAGTGAGGGAAATTATGTTAAGTTTAAGTTAGACAGGAAGTGGTTAGTTATTGGCTTATGGGAAGAGGAAGGGGTGGGAATGGATAGCATAAAGGACATTGCAATGGGGTGTGTGGGAATGGGGGTAGGGTAGGGGAGCAAAGTGAGCCAGAGTGTAGTGAGGGCGAATGGAGTGGAGCTAGCCTCAGAGTGTTGAAAATGCAAAAAAATGTTAATCAGTCAGCAAAGAAAGATCAGTATAGGAACAGGGGGAGGTTGAACCAGGGGTGAAAAAGAGCAGAAATGAGGCTGCAGGCAAAACAGCAACAGAGGGTAATAAAAGAGAAGAGAGAAATAATGGAAGCAGAAGGTAGAGGAAAGGAATGAAAGGAAAGAAGTGAAAAGGTGAAAGGATTTGAAAGGCTGAGAGAGGACAGGAGAAGTGGAAGAACATGACTATTGAGTAAGTGAAGAGAGAGTGGGAATAGCAGGGAGGATTACTAAGACAGTGTAATACAGTCGCAAGGAGGGACGGGGTTTTTGCTGCTGGCGACCTTGGGAAGTAGTGACCTCAAAGCAGTCTAACAAGAGCTATGGTATATTGACTAAACATATGGTATTTACTAAACAGTACAGTACATAGTTAAAACATATTTCTTTCTGTCTTTGCAAGTTTCATGGAAACACTCTGTTCCAGGTCAGAGAACGTAAAGGGTATAAGATGCCCAGCAGGGCTGATTCAAAGGCAGGAAGATAGATATTGGGAGGAGATAGCTAAGGAGGAATGTAAAATAAAGGTTGATTGGTGAAAGGCTATTTATGATAAGGGACAGGGCCAGTAGAAGCACAGGACAATACAGGAGCACAATGAAATTATTCAATAGAAAAGCAGCCTTTTATAAAACAACTAGCATGGAGAAATATCTCAGATGTTATGTAATTGTGTCCTTGCAGTTAATTTCGGTAGTTAAGGACCATACAGGGTGTTAAATAACCAATATATAGTATCAACTAAATAACACAATCAATTACATTTTTTAACATAAATAAAGTATCTACAAATAAAGCAATCAATTAACTTATAAACAGGGAGAGCAGGTATGAGGAGGCATGGCAGTTACCACTTAGGCATCCAGTATCAGAGAGAACAGCTGTAAATGTCTTTCAACATTCTGCATCGAAGCAAAACTAAAAACCAAATAATTACACTACACCTAAATGGCTACACTGTACAGGCAACTCAGTCCACTTTATGCCTTGTTTCTAGACAGAAATATACTGACCTACAAATAAGATCTGCATTAAAATGCATCCACTATGTTGGCGATTAAAGTAAGTAGAAACAACTAATGAAATAGGATATAATGACAGTAGTCCAGAACCAGTGGAAAAAAAGTAAGGTAGTCTGAGTAATTGATATTTAAGCTCTAATGGCTGGTGAGAGTGCAACAAGTGAGGCTATATTAAAAATGCAATATTACGATAGCCCTACACTCTACGTAGATATGGCAACACAGATATCAGTTACTAGAGATACAGTGGTATATGTGAGAAAAGAAAGCTTACGACAACGATTTTATAAATAAATATATAGAAAATACAGATTTCACAGTTTAAAATAGAGACAATAAAGTCCAATACAGCAGTGTAAGTAATACGCATTTATAGTTCCTTTCTAAAAACACTTACATAGTTGCGAGTACACCACAAGCAGGGATGCACAGCAGCAGGAACGAATGCCAAGATTCAAAGATGGTGCCACAATCAGCAAGGGACCAATACAACCTCCAAACTGAATATTAGGCAAGGGGGAGACATGTAAGGTGTGTGGAGGTGGAGTCCAGAGGCTAGCCTCAGAGTGTCAAAAATACAGAAACAAAGCTAATCAGTCAGCAAAGAAAAGATCAGTACAGGAATGGATGGGAGGTTAAACCAAGGGTGACAAAGAGCAGAAATGAGGCTGTAGGCAAAACTGCAGTAGAGGGTAATAAAAAAGAAGAGTGAAATAATGGAAGGAGAAGGTAAAGGAAAGTAATTAGAGAAACAAAGGGGAAAGGTGAAAGGATTTGAAAGGCTGAGAGGACAGGAGATGTGGAAGGACAAGACTATTGAGTAAGTGAAGGAGAGAGTAGGAACAGCAGAGAGGATTACAAAGAGAGTGTAATACAGTCGCAAAGAGGGAGGGTTTTGTTGCTGCTGGCAACCCTGTGAAAGAGCAGCCTCAAAGCAGTCTAACAAGAGCTATGGTATATTGACCAAAATAAGGTATTTTCTAAACAGTGCAATACATACTTAAAAAATATTTCTTTAGGTCTTTGCAAGTTTCAGGGAGAAACTCTGCCCCAGGTCAGAGAACGTAGAAGGTATAAGACTCCCAACAGGTCTGATTCAAAGGCAGGAATATAAATAATGGGAGGAGATAGCTAAGGAGAATTGTGAAAAAAAGGTTGATTAGTGAAAGGCTGTTTAGGGTGAGGGACAAGGCCAGTAGAAGCACAGGACAATACAGGAGTACAACAGTATTATTCAATAGAAAAGCAGCATTTTGTAAAACAATTAGCATGGAAAAACACATCAGATGTGATGTAATTGTGTCCTTGCAGTTAATTTCAGTAGTTAAGGATTTTACTGGGTGTTAACTAAACAATATATAGTATCATCTAAATAACACTATCAAATACATTTTCTAACATAAATAAAGTATCTACAGAATAAAGCAATCAATTAACTTATAAACAGGGAGAGCAGGTATGAGGAGGCATGGCAGTTATCACTTAGGCATCCCGTATCACAGAGAACAGCAGTAAATGTCTTTCAACACTATGCATTGAAGCAAAACTAAAAACCAAATAATTACTCTACACCTAAATTGCTACATAGTTCAGGCAACTCAGTCCACTTTACACTTTGTTTGGAGACAGAAATAAGCTGACCTACAAATAGGATCTGCGTTAAAACGCATCCATTATGTTGCAGATTAAAGTAAGCAGAAACAATTACAGCGAACGCAATATTATATAATGACAGTAGTCCAGAATTAGTGAAAATAAAAGTAAGGTAGTCTGAGTAATTGATATTCAAGATCTACTGGCTGGCGAGAGAGCAACAAGTGAGGCTATATTAAAAACACAATATTACAATAGCCCTACACTCTACATAGATCTGGCAAGACAAATACCAATTACTAGAGATACAGTGGTATATGTGAGAAAAGAAAGCTTACAACAACAATGTTATAAATAATCACATAGAAAATACAGATTTCACAGTTTAAAATAGAGACAATAAAATCAAATCCAGCAGTGTAAGTAATAAGCATTTAGGGTTCCTTTCTAAAAACACTTACATAGTTGTGAGAATGCCACGAGCAGGGACGTACAGCAGCAAGAGTGAATGCCAAGATTCAAAGATGGCACCAGAATAAGCAAGGGACCAATAAAACCTCCAAACTGGATATTAGCTAAGGGGTAGGGGGAGACAGGTAAGGTGTGCTGAGTTGGAGTCCAGAGGCTAGTCTCAGAGTCTCAAAAATGCAGAATAAAAGTTAATCAGTCAGAAAAGAAAAGATCAGTATAGGAATGGGGGTGGGGGTTGAACCAGGGTTGACAAAGAGCAGAAATGAGGCTGCAGGCAAAACAGCAATAGTGGGTAATAAAAGAGAAGAGTGAAATAATGGAAGGAGAAGGTAGAGGAAAGTAATTAGAGCAATAAAGGGGAAGGTGAAAGCATTTGAAAGGCTGAGAGGACAGGATAGGTGGCAGGACAAGACTATCGAGTGAGTGAAGGAGAGAGTGGGAACAGCAGAGATGATTACTAAGGGAGTGTAATACAATCACACAGGGCTTTTTTTGTAAGCAAAAATGTGGTGGTATGCATATGTTGCATCATTTGGGTCAACCTCCACCCTGCTCAGTCCCACCCTCTTCCCCGCCCTGTCCCGACCCCCCCCCAAATACTTTTTTTCTGCAAATCCCCTTTCGTGAAAAAATAAATAAAATCTTCTCTGTTAATAATGCAACAACTGAATTCACTTCTCACAGCAAAATATTAAGCATGATAGTGGACAGCAATCTTAAATGTTACCTGCAGTCCTGCATTATTCTTGTGCTGATGGGTCCACCTGTCCCAGACAGCTATTTTGTTTTGAAGAGCTCCTGTTATAGCCTTTATTTATGGGGTTCCAAATGAAATATCTTAATATTGAAAATATCACATAATGGTTAAAATTTGAAATTGACAAATCGTTAAGTGTGCATGTACTGTGTTGCAAAAATCCCACAGCTGTATTTAGAAACAACCAAAATGAGGGCCTGGCCTGTTATTGTAAGGCTTGGCAAGTTTCTGGACAAATGTCCAAGGCTTACAGGCAACAGATATCCATAGCAGGAGTCAAGGTGACTGGCAAACAAGTTATGCTCACTGGAGAAATGTGAATTAATGCAGAGTCCCATCAGTTCTACGAGCAATTTTACTTAGAAGTCCTTTGCTTGATGATTGTGAAAGTAAGATGAGTGAATTCTTTATCAAAGTGAACCCTCTTAAACTTTCACTGGAAAAGTGGAGTAGAGTTTTCTATACAATTTCTCAAGGGGAGATGTGCAAGGTGATAGATGGTATGTCTTGTGGAAGCCTGTGACCTGGATTGGGTAAGGGTATGAAAGCCTTGCATCAAATTTTCCATGGGTTGTTGAATATTTTTAGCTCTTTCCAGACTTGCAGGATGATTAATCTTCTCTTGTACATCTACCATAATAATGGTTATCTCTAAACCCAGCAAAGATTCCTTAGTGGTCACTGGTTGTAAACCATTGCCTGGTTTCTCTTATTAATGTGGAACGTTATGTATATGTTATAGTCCTAGCACAGCAGATTAAATCTCTTCTGTCAAAATGTATCTTTCCCACACAGGCTGGGTTTGTACTAATTTGGAAAAGTGAGGATATCTTAAGGGCAGTGCTCCTTTATGTTATGTCAAGACTGCAAGGGATAGTTGAGCCTGCTCTGGTGGTTTTAGTAAACTTTGGGAAGGTTATTAACTTCGTTAGAGATAGTTCTTTGAAGACAGCCTCCCAGTCTGTGATTATCTTGCAATGAAGCCCCTCCTCAAGTATATCTTTAAGAATGGTTTATTGTCTAGTCCCTTTAGTATGCACAAGGGCACTTTCTAGGGTTGTCAGTTTTCTCATTCTTTTTTCTTTTGACTGTATAACCCCTAAATAGGTTCCTTCAGTACATTTATGGGCAATCCATGTTGGGATAGTAAGGGCTGTACTTATGAATGATTGTTTAGTCCTTACACAGAAACCCAATAAAGGATCTCATTGAGATAGCTGGATGCCTAGATTACTGAAAAGCTTTGATATAATTTCTGGGCAGTGTCTCAACAAAGCCAACACAGAGATATGTGTGGCCAACTCACAGACTGAGACTGAAGGATGAGGGTCTGGATCCCCCCCCCCCTTTATATGGTTGTGGTCCTGTCCCAGATATTTAGTGTTATACTTTCATCATCATGTGAACTTTATGATAATATTGGGTGCCAAGATTCACTTCTCAAGCTTTACTCTGAAGATGCACCCCCTTGACATCCATGTCTGAAAAATATTATAAAGAGTTTATGATTGGAGACCAGATCATATTCTTCAACGTTGTAATCATTTTCGTGAATTAGAGTAATATTTAAGAATTTGTCCCTGATCTTCAGCTTTTGTTCCCTAATTACTTGTTTTCACCAGAATTCTTGATCAAAGAAATTAAGATGCAGGTCCTATTTCTCATGCTAAGAATGGGGATCCTCAAGACTTTAGAGTACAGAAAAATGATGTCTGTATTCATTCTATAGTTGTCTAGGAAGTGGACAACAGAGGGTAGAATGAGTGTAAGGAGTGGAAAGCACAAATATGTGTCAGGAAAGAGTCACAATAATTCACATTGAGACAAGCATATAATTAATGGCACAAATGACAATCTCAGATAAAAAGGTGGAGATATGTAACATACAGTATGATTAGTGAATCATCTGAAATGAGAAGAGCCCTAGTCACATGGAAAATTTAAAGCAGTATGGACCCAATGCTGCTTGCTCTCACTTAATTGTCAGTTACTGAAGACATCATGACGCAGATAAGTACTGCATAATATTGTGCTTTACAGAATTTCCAGAATTGAAGAATATCCACTGCAATTTAGTAATGACCTCTACAGCCTACAAAAAAAGTTATGTAGTCCCATAAAACAATCAGTCCTTATTCCTTAAGCTGATGGAGTTTTAAAGAAAACTCCAAACTTTTTGCATATTTTCATCAAATGAAGTCTCCCTAATTCATTCTTTGCTTTGAGTGTCAATGGGTGATCTTCATCCTCATAACAGCCACAAATTAACGTATCTTGCAGGATCAATGTGTGTGAGTGGAAGGTCAACCAGTCTTATGAAGAGAAGTGCGGAAACAGTTCTTTTAAGTAATGAGGCTCTCATTGGAGTAACAATTAGATTCATTTGCGAAAAGCCACGTTCGCACTCACTTGAAAGTGGAATACAACTAAGAGCATGCAGTAGTGGCCGCAGTTTTTTGGACTGTTTTTCAATGAGGTACTGATGGAATCCATAAATTGCATCTCTTTCTGATAACTGTAGTTTTCTACCGCTACCCCTAATTTCCTTTTCACCAAAGGTTGAATGATTATGTACATCCTTGGGCCATTGCTTTTGATCAAATATGCATGCCTGTTGTGCAAATGTGGCATTATCACAGCCAAGTAGCCTTCTAGACATTGATTCATGAAGTTTTCTGTAAAACACAGTTGGATCAATTGGAGGATCATTTTTGCAGTCCTTGCTGTGAAGTAACATGCCACTGAACTGGAGATTTTGCACAACCATTGGAGCCATCTTGTAATAGGGATCTGGATTTGTTTGCCTTTTTTTGAAAACTTGAACGAGCATTTGTATCTTTTCATTTGCTTTGTACAAATCAATTTTGCGATCTTGCAATTCCAAGCTTAATTCTGACTGTTCTTGAAGGGTGTCGCCCATTAGGCCAAGATCTAGCACAAACACTGTTGACGTGATTTTTCTTTGCAAAACCTCATACATACACTTCTCTGTATGATCACGTGATGGACACGGGCTTCCTCAAAATGTTTGACCAAAACATTATACTTTTCCCAAACTGCAGACACTGTACGGTAACTCGATCACCCATCGTGTGCTTAAAATTAGACCAATTTTTAGCACCTGAGTGTCCAGCTCTTTTGCACGCATCTGTAATTCTCTGCTGTTTTCTGGTGAGGAATGGTATAGCACATACAGCTTATCAAGGAATGCCTTAAATCTGGTAATGCCTAAAACCCGTTTGATTAAATCCCGAAAAGAGAGTTCCAATCTGTGATTCATACAGAGCCAAAAGATAACTGATGAAGACTTGTCTGTCATTAGCTTCTCAACACCACTTTTACATCCTAGCATAATGACTGCACCATCACATGCAACACAAACCAAGTTACATTACAAGTAATCCTCTGTTAAACCATGAGATTTAAGGCACTCAAGCAAAGAATTAAAAATCCCTTCCGATGTTGTGTTTTGCAATTCAATTAAGTCCAAAAATAAATTTACTACTGAGCTCATTCCGCTGTCAGCAAGATAGGAACGAACAAAAACAATGAGTGTTGATTTGTTGCTCATCATCGTTGACTCATCAATAATGATATTTTGCTACTGGATGTGACAATCTGTTTTGTAAGAATTTTTCTCATTTCATCACTTATGTGATTAATGATGCTGATGCATGCATTACCAGAATGAAGAATGCTTCCCATATCAACTCCATTTAGTTGTAAATCAATTTCAGATTCACAATTATGAAAGCTTTGGTTTTCTTTCACCTCTTTATAGGCAGTATGAAAAATGTTCATCATGACAGTTTTTTCTTTTGCCTGGACCTTCAAAACTATCTGCTCCAGAATCTGTCTGTCTGCTTCTTCAAGAAGCTTTGTGGCAGTTATGTGACTCACGGATTCCTTGTGGTCAAATATTTTTTTTTGCAGGGATGTTAACTGTTGCTATCGACTTTCACCAAAGGAAGTTATCAAGTCATTGGTCCATTCCTTTGCAATTTTGAGACCCTTCTTAGTCTCTACACCAATACCCCCCACACTACAGCACGTTTTACATCCAAGCTTCTTATTGCAAATCAACAGCCAGCTGTACTTACTGCAGTAGTCATTTTTCTGGTCCATAGTCAAGCAGTCAGGCCAGTCTGTGTCACCAGTAGCCTCATGAATGGCATTACTACGTGAAGCAGAAGCAATACTTTATAAGGATTCCACCACCATAGCACCATCTGGCTCATCTGCAACTTTACTGCTTGAAGCACAAGCAACATTTAGCTTAGACAGTGTAGACACCATCCTAATAGTATCACTATAAACCATGAGATTTGGATCATCCTCACTCAGTTGTGGTCATTTACTTATAAGGAGTCCTGTCTCAGAAAAGTAGCTAGTAGTTTTGGCCATCACTAAAGGGTAAATGGTCTAGTATTTAGCAACGTGCTTATACATTTGCGTAGAATTCACAGTGACTCACTGAAGTATCTTCCTGACTTAAAAAAAAAGGACAATAAACTCTTTTGACAATGAAGAAGATATTAAATATAACCAGTGCTCTACCCAAATTTTACTGGTTGAGAAATATGAGTCCTGACCCACACTGTCATCAATGCAGTCTAATCAGTAACACTGCTGTAAGTGCAGAATGAGAAGTACTGACCTTCACAGTACAGGAGCTGTAAACATTAAGCACTCTATTCACAATACCATTATACAGCTGCTTACATAAATTATATTTATTTTGATTATTTATAATATTTTAAACATATTCTAAAGCATGACAAAGAGACAGGTGGCAAAGGCTAAGGATAAGGCATATGGAGAGTTGTATGAAAGGTTGGACACTAAAGAGGGAGTAAAAGACCTGTACTGATTGGCTAGACAAAGGGCCAAGCTAGTAAAGATGTGCAGCAGGTAAGGGTGATAAAGGATAGTGAGGGAAAATACTCACAAGCGAGGAGAGTGTGTTGAGCAGCTGGAAATAGTACTTTGAGGGGCTGATGAATGAAGAGAATGAGAGAGAGAGAGAGAGAGAGAGAGAGAGAGAGAGAAGGGTGGATGATGTAGAGATAGTGAATCAGGAAGTGAAACAGATTAGCAAGGAGGAAGTATGGACAGCTATGAAGAGGATGAAGACTGAAAAGGCTGTTGGTCCAGATGACATACCAGTGGAAGCATGCAGGTGCTTAGGAGAAATGGCAGTGGAGTTTTTAACCAGATTGTTTAATGAAATCTTGGAAAGTCAGGGGATACCTGAGGAGTGGAGAAAAAGTGTTTTGATTCCTATTTTTAAAAATAAGGGTGATGTGCAGAGCTGTAGTAACTAAAGAGGGATAAAACTGATCAGTCACAGCTTGAAGTTATGGGAAAGAGTGGTAAAAGTTAGGTTAAGAAGGGAGGTGATGATTAGTGATCAGCAGTATAGTTTCATGTCGGGAAGGAGCACTACAGATGCGATGTTTGAGAGTGTTGATGGAGAAATATAGCGAAGGTCAGAAGGAGTTGCATTGTGTCTTTGTGGACTTGGAGAAAGCATATGATAGGTGCTTAGAGAGGAGTTCTGTTATTGCATGAGGAAGTCAAGAGTGGCAGAGAAGTATGTAAGAGTGATACAGGATATGTACGAGGGTAGTGTGACAGTGGTGAAGTCTGCAGTGGGAGTGACACATGTATTTAAGGTGGAGGTGGGATTACATCAAGGATCAGCTCTGAGCCCTTTCTTATTTGCAATGGTGATGGACAGGTTGTCAGATGAGATCAGGCAGGAGGCCCCATGGACTATGATGTTTGCAGATGACATTGTGATCTGTAGTGAGAGCTGGGACCAGGTTGAGGAGACCCTGCAGAGGTAGAGATATGCTCTGCAGAGGAGAGGAATGAAGGTCAGCAGGACTAAGACAGAATATGTGTGTGAATGAGAGGGAGGATAGAAGAATAGTGAGGATGCAGGGAGTAGAGTTGGTGAAGGTGGATGAGTTTAAATACTTGGGATCAACAGTTCAGAGTAATGGTGAGTGTGGTAGAGAGGTGAAGAAGAGAGTACAGGCAGGGTGGAATGGGTGAAGAAGAGTGTCAGGAGTGATTTGTGACAGACGGGTACCAGTAAGAGTGAAACGGAAGGTCTACAAGAGGGTAGTGAGACCAGCTATGTTATATGGGTTGGAGATGGTGGCACTGACAAAAAGGCAGGAGTCAGAGCTGGAAGTGGCAGAGTGAAAGATGTTAAGATTTGCACTGAGTGTGACAAGGATGGACAGGATTAGGAATCAGTATATTAGAGGGTCAGCTCAGGTTGGACAGTTTGGAGACAAAGTCAGAGATTCGAGATTGCATTGGTTTGGACATGTGCTAAGGAGGGAAGCTGGGTATATTGTGAAAAGGATGCTAAGGATGGAGCTGCTAGGTAAGAGGAAAAGAGGAAGGCCTAAGAGAAAGTTTATGGATGTTGTGAGAGAGGACATGCAGGTGGTTAGTGTAACACAGCAATATGCAGAAGACAGGAAGAAATGGAAACAGATTATCCACTGTGGTGACCCCTAATGGGAACAGCCGAAAGAGAAGAAGAAATAATATTCTAAATATCTGTTTTAAAAGTTGGATTTTGGAACATTCATAATAGCACCTTTTTGCTGAAGAATCTAAAGAAACTGGGGATACATTTAAGAAATAAACTAGATAATGTTACAGTTGTATGTACAGGCTACAGCTATCCCCCTCCAAAATAAACTAGATAATGTTACAGTTGTATGTACGGGCTACAGCCACCCCCCCCAAATAAACTAGATAACGTTACAGTTGTATGTGCAGGCTACAGCCACCCCCCCCCCAATAAACTAGATAATGTTACAGTTGTATGCTGCTGTATTAAATTATCTACAGGCTACAGCCAACCACCATCCAAAGAAAGAATTACATTTCACAGATTTAAAAAAATGTGACAGTCTTCTGAACTTCTGACAGAAATCTTGATGGAGTAGGCAATAAGCATGTAAAACACTTTATATTCAGCTTTCTGCCCTACCACCCTTCGGGTGTATATCATAACATCGAACCGCCATAACTTTGAATGTGCCATTCATCTAATCTGTACTTGTGGGATTGCGGTACAGTGAGGATCAGTAAATATGCCCTTTCCTCACTGTAGTACAACCTTTTAGTTGGTATATATAACTAGTGGGGCATGATTAGATTAGATGAACGGCACATTCGAGGTTATGGTCATTTGATGTTATGCAAATTCAATGTTATGATATAAACCACCACCCTTCTACCATGTCCAAACTGACAAACCGTTAGCTGATAGCCACAACTAATTTCTCACATACTTTTATTCTCCGTATTAATACCTGTATCTCTTTACCTCTCTACTAAATTACTAATGACAAAATCTCATCTCCTTCCCAATATTTACCATTTCAGAATGAATTTATATTCTTCGTTTATGGACTCTGTTACTTTCCTGTCATGCTGTAATACCAGTTTTGTAGTCTGTACTTTATTTTAATTTCCTGGACTAAATCTGTAAAATGGCCCAAAGAGACCAGTTAACAAACTGAAATAAATAAATAAAATAAAATACAATATGGTAGATATCTAAATGTATAATGTAATTTCCATTAGTGATACATACATACCACAAAACATTAAACATTCCAAACCAGAATTGAGGAGAGTCATCAACAGCCCCCAAAAACATACAGACCACTGAAATCTGTTTGACCCTGCCAATGTATTAAAAAAGAAAATCAGCAGTCCCCAAAGCACATTGTCTCCCCAGTATCTGGTTAACCCTACCAGGTTATAACCATGCAGCCTATAAAAAAAAACAATTTATATGCTTGATATAAACTGCATTTTTAATAAGTTTTGCAAGCCTTAATTTATCAACTTTTCCCTTTCAGACCAATGTCTAGTTAGGAACACTTCTGGAACATTGTCATTGGACCAGATTACTTGAAATGTTGAGGACAGCCAACTGTCTTACCTTCAGCTTTTATCTGGAATGCAAAAGCTATAACAAGGAATGATATATTATTAAGTCTGGGGCAATGTTATGTTCATTTTAAGGCACACTTGTACATATGCAAGATTAGAGCTTATACATTTGCTGCCCAGCTCAGTCATGTTACAAGAAGAAGCACAGTGACACAGACAATCAGGAAATATGCAAGTTACTACATTATATGGAGCACACAATATTAATGCATACATACAAATATTTCAAGCATGGTGGGCATTAATGCCTTTCTAGCCTGCCAATATACTAAAACAGTTTCCATAATAACTGTTCAGGCTGTTCTTAAAAATATCTTCATTAATGCTTGCTTTAATGTAAATTGGTGGTCTGTTCCATGTATCAGCTACTATCTCAGACAACCAATTAGTACACTTTTGATAACCCCAAACATTCCCAGAGGTGGTTGTCTCTAAATGCCCTAAATACCCAAATAAGGTCATCTTAAATCTCTATATGAGACACTGTATAAGTTCAAATATTTTAGTCTTTCATAAGTGAGCGTGTGAGAATCAAAACATTTGGAAGCCGTAGTCTAAAGTCTTAGGGTTACACTATCAGCACTGCAGACTACCACTTTAATCAGCTCTATGAGATTTCCACTAGCATCTGTTTAGCTGTTTATTACTCTGGTTCCTCATGGAAATGGCTTTTCAGACGGACTATTTTCATTAGAGAATAAACACTTTCACAAAAATCACGCTGAGCCCAGCTCAGAAGTAAAAGCAGTTGCACATGCTTCAGAGTTCATTTACTTAAAATGTATTGTTATTTTTGTTCTATGAACCATCCTGTAGACTAAAACCCGGACAGCCTCATCTGACTCCCCTCATCTCCTCCCAAACATGGTAGGATATATCCTTACAGCTGTGCATTACACATGGATGGATCAAGGGACTCTACACTCTAAAATTGTGGTCTGTCCTGATAAGAAGGGGTACAGAGTGCCATACACCTACAAAGCAGAAGTGCAGTGAATATCAGCTATGCTAATGTTAGTTGGAAAGTTGCATGCGGTGTTGTCAACATGCACTGAAAAGCATCTTACTCAGCATGAATGGCACTTTCAGTTTCTGTCTTCCCCTTACTCATCAGTATTGACACTACCACCTTTAACATGACCCCTGCTCATTGACAGTGACAAACTCACTCTTCCTTAAGTGTAACACAGTGGCCCTTAAACACACACACAGTACTAGTATCAGGTTGGCTCTGCCAGGAAAAAAATAAAGTACCTGGGTGGCCCTGCCAATCAACAGCCCCAAAAAACACACACATACCACAGGAATCATCTGGTTCTGTTGAGCCTGCCAGTGTATTAAAAAAGTAAATCAACAGTCCCACAAACACACTGGCTCCCTAGTATCTGGTTAAACCCTGACAGGTTATACATAATAACATATTAAAAATAAGTCAACACCATGGGCCTTAAAAGTTTCACACATAGAGTAGGTTGATCCTGCCAGGCAAAAAATAAAGCACCTGGTTGGCCCTGCTTAGCAACGGCCTGAAAAAAACACACAGACAGACCACAAGAATCATCTGGACAGTGGTTCCGTTGATGGTTCTTCATTGACCCTGCCTTGTTGCCAGTCAGTGTTATAAAAAATGAAAATCAACAGTCCCCCAAATACACTGGCTCCCTAGTATCTAGTTAAACCCTGACAGGTTATACATAATAACATATTAAAAAAAAAGTCAACGCCACGGCCCTTAAATGTTTCACAGATAGAGTAGGTTGATCCTACCTGGCAAAAAATAAAATATCTGGTTGGCCGTGCCTATCAACAGCCACAAAAACACACACAGACAGACCACATGAGTCATCTGGACAGTGGTTCCATTGATGGTTCTTCATTGAACCTGCCCTGCTGCCAGTCAGTGTATTAAAAAAAAAGAAAATCAACAGTCCCCCCCCCACACACACACTGCCTCCCTAGAATCTGGTTTATACCTTCCAGCTTATAACATATTAAACAAAAAAGTCAGCTCCACAGCCCTTAAGTTTCAAATAGTATTATGCCAGGAAAAAATAAAGTATCTGGTTGGCGTGGCCCTCTCCACAGCCCCAAAAAACAGACAGATGTGATATCACACACACCATAGCCTTTCTCTCCTCTCACTCCCTCCTCACAACTAAAGTGCATGAAGAGAATGCCAGAGTAAAAAGCTAATCAGTAGCCCATGTCATGATTATGCAGTCCTGTCAACCACCGCAGCCCACAATCTTATGATATACAAATTGGAAGTTTAAATTCCACACGTAAGTGGACCTGCTCTATCCAGCACTTTTGCAGGAGAGGTCCAGCTATGCCATACTGGCACATACCATCTCAAAAAAAGCCCTACAGTTGGAAAGAGGAAGGGAGGTTTTGCTGCTGGTGACCCTGGGTAGGAGCAACCTCAAAGCAGCCTAAAAAGGGCTATGGTACATTGACTAAAACTATGGTATTTACTAAACAGTAAAGGCAGGAATATAGATAATGGGAGGAGATAGCTAAAGATAAATGTAAAAAAAAAAAAAAGGTTGATTAATGAAATGCATTTAGGGTGAGGGAAAGGGCCAGTAGAAGCACATGACAAAACAGGAGCACAACAGTATTATTCAATAGAAAAACAGCATTTTATAAAACAGCTAGCATGGAGAAATGCATCAGATGTGATGTAATCGTGTCCTTGCAGTTAATTTCTGTAGTTAAGGATTATACAGGGTGTTAACTAAGCAATATATAGTATCAACTAAATAACACAATCAATTAAATTTTCTAACATAAATAAAGTATCTATGGAGTAAAGCAATCAAGTAACTTATAAACAGGGAGAGCAGCTATGAGGAGGCACGGCAGTTACCACTTGGGCATCCCGTATCACAGAGAACAACCGTAAATGCCTTTCAACACTCTGCATCGAAGCAAAACTAAAAACCAAATAATTTACAACTAAATCGCTACACAGTTCAGGAAACTCAGTCCACTTTACGATTTGTTTGGAGACAGAGAAATATGCTGACCTACAAATAGGAACTGCGTTAAAACGCATCCACTATGTTGCAGATTAAATTAAGCAGAAACAACTACAACTAATACAATAGGATATAATGACAGTAGTCCAGAACCAGTGGAAAAAAAGTAAGGTAGTCTGAGTAATTGATATTTAAGATCTAATGGCTGGTGAGAGCGCAACAAGTGAGGCTATATTAAAAACACAATATTATGATAGCCCTACACTCTACCTAGATTTGGCAACACAAATAGCAATTACTACAGATACAGTGGTATATGTGAGAAAAGAAAGTTTACGACAACGATGTTATAAATAATCACATAGAAAATACAGATTTCACAGTTTAAAATAGAGACAATAAAATCAAATCCAGCAGTGTAAGTAATAAGCATTTAGGGTTCCTTTCTAAAAACACTTTCATAGTTGCGAGAACGCCACGAGCAGGGACGCACAACAGCAAGAGCAAATGCCAAGATTCAAAGATGGTGCCACAATCAGCAAGGGACCAATAAAACCTGCAAATCAGTTATTAGGTAAGGGAGAGGGGGAGACAGGTAAGGCGTGTGGAGGTGGAGTCCAGAGGCTAGCCTCAGAGTGTCAAAAATGCAGAAAATAGTTAATCAGTCAGAAATGAAAAGATCAGTATAGGAATGGGGAGGGTTTGAACCAGGGGTGACAAAGAGCAGAAATGAGGCTGCAGGCAAAACAGCAATGGAGGGTAATAAAAGAGAAGAGTGAAATAATGGAAGAAGAAGGTAAAGGAAAGTAATTAAAGGATAGAAAGGGGAAGGTGAAAGGATTTGAAAGGCTGAGAGGACAGGAGAGGTGGAAGGACAAGACAATCGAGTGAGTGAAGGAGAGAGTGGGAACAGCAGAGAGGATTACTAAGAGAGTGTAATACAGTCACAAAGAGGGAGGGGTTTTCGCTGCTGGCGAACCTGGGAAGGCGCAACCTCAAAGCAGTATAACAAGAGCTATGGTATATTGACTAAAAACATGGTATTTACTAAACAGTACAGTACATACTGTAAATCTGATCTGGGACACTCCTCCCAGTCTAGTGTCATTAGCTCATTCTACCTAATACAAAGAGAACATCTGAGAAGGTCTTCTGTTCCTTCTTTCTCTTGTGCTTGAATCTCCTTGTGTTCTGACTGTGCTTCTCAAACATTTTGGAAATATAGAGTATATTTTAGTGCATTTATTATAACTGTATTTGCCTTAATATTGTTACAACTCAAATGCTCTAGGTTGCACTGCATCTGAATTAAGTGTGTTTTAGCTACTTTTCTCTCTATATAGACTTCTCTGTATATGTAGACTAGCTACTTATTTTACTGTATTACTGCCTCAAATCATTTTCCAGTTGTGCACTTGCCTTGCTTCATTTAAAAAGTTTTAAATTGCTAATTTTGTAGTTTTAATTGCATTTACTGTTTAGGACTACACACTCAAGTGTGTTAGCCTTTTCTGTGTTTATTTACTGTATTATTGCATCGTTTAGCCTGTTTTAACCAAAAAAAAAATACTATCTTGTTTGCTCATTTCCCACCTTTCCTTGCCAGTCCAGATCCCAGGCTTTGCTTGTCTCAGGGCTTTATTTTCTGTGTTCAGAGCTATCCAGACCTTCCCCCGGATTCATGAAGCTCGGCGCAAGGCCGGCGTAAGGCTTGCGCCGGCCGTGCGGCATAGATGTGGAGTAGTCACGCCATATGCATATTAATGAAGGCCCGCAGCTGCCACAGCCATGTGCATAGGAAACGTGCACGAGTGCAAGGGGCGTATCGAAGTTGCGCAGGGAGGCGTGTCAATGTCGGCTGTCGAGGAGCAACCTAAACTGCTGAATATTATATTCCACCAGCAATAGTAATCGTACCTATCAGTGTCCATGGAGACTGAAACATATGCAAAGCAGAGTCCCTGCGAACAGAAAATGAAGACTCAAACACAAATGCACGGTAGGGAATAACGGGTCCCTACCCATGAACAAATGACAGGAAATCCGTGTGCCTGTAGTCCAACGTAGTGTAGATAGCTATACCATGTGGAAGTGAAATGTATCAGATGTTAGCGCACCGCCAGTAGGTACGTCCAGTCCAATGGAAAGGGTCACCAGCCGACCCATAATTTGAGGGAGGGAACATAGCTGTGCAGATATGTCCATAACAAAATACACGAGGAGAAATGTAGATATAGGTAGTGACCATATGTCTGAATCATATCCCACAAGCCATGTAATAGTCACATACAAAAGGTATGTCCGTATTTCACATACCAAATGTGATAGGAAATAGCATACGCATGTAAACGAAACAGAAGGAGCATATAAAGTAGCCATAACAACATGGACACATGGCTGAAAAGAACAGTATGATCCGTACCGTCGACCAAGATTACCGCCTGTCCCACTTTGCGAGTGACAGTCCCTCTGTGGGCAGATGTGTCCTGACACAAACATGTAAAACTGGCAAATGTCCAGAGAATATAGGACAGAATTCCTCCATAGACGTCATGCAATAGTTGCATTAAACATATTTTACTGGACGTATAATACATAAATGTCATAACAAACAGAATAAGATACCGAAATGCTACAAGAATAAGCTTAGATATAGGCAAGAATTGTAAGTTCTATCTGCCATACTGACCGTGGGTATGTGTCGGCCTGTAAAATATGCTGTGTTAGCCGCAACTGTCACAGTAGGGCACAGTAGGGCAGTAGTACAAATGGCCAAAGTGGGACATGTTTGGTACAGACATCAGACTGTGCAGGCCGACACATACCCACGGCCAGTACAAAGGACAGAACATAACTGTTTTGTCTACAGAAAAGCGTATTCATGTAGCATTTTAGTTGCTTATTCTGTTTCTCATAACAGTCAGGTATTTCAGATACAGAATTAACTGTTTAATGCAACTATCACATAAAATATAAGAAATATGTTTGTCCTAAAATCTCAGGACATTTGCCATGTTGACAATTACATGTCAGGACACAACTGCCCAAAGAGGGACTGTCCCTCACAAAGTGGGACAGGTGGTAACCCTATGTCACACTGTGGCCAATTGAAAAGGTGGAAACACAACCGTCGACTGTGGGGAGGCAATGTCCACAACGGTCGGACATGTGTAAGGAATAGCTTGGACATAGGAAAAGGTGCCATCCTACCAATGAGTAGAACAGGCTGGCAATCTCCGGAAGTCAGCTGTATAATCCGAATGCGTATGTGACACAGTCGAATGGGTAGTACCCGGATAAACCAACCAAGTAATGAAAGTGAAGTAAGGGCGTGTACCTATGTGCGTGAGGTATAGCATGTGGAAAGCAAACATGGCAGGGTAGTCCACACAACCATAAAGGTACCCGACACATGTAGGGTAGTCAATGTGTAACTCTGGCCGTGTCATGGGCCAACAACCAAAGTAGTGCTCTATGGGGTGTGAGTAATTCGCGTGTGAAGGGTGTGTGTTTAATGGTAAATTCCTCAAAGGCGATACTTGTGTCGTATGCAGAAAAGGTGAACCGGAGGTGTATGAGGGGGCAGCAGGTGAAGTGGAAAGAAACACAACCTCATGTAGAAACAGCTGCAAGACAAGCAGACAGGCCATAGTGTAGAACACAATCCCACAAACATATGAATATGGAAATATGCGAGACAAATGTATAGATACGGCACCATCACATACCCACAGATGGGTCCTGATGGAACTGGCCGTAAAAAACGCAACACACCTGGATGCATAATAGATTACCCAGCATACCCTCCACAACACACAACCTGCCACCATACCAGAACGTCCACCAAATCCAGCCACACTTGGTCCACTGGTTTGTTGCAGAAACAGCTACACACAGTGACCCCTACACATATGTAGTAGGCATTGTCACCCTAGGCAGTGTCAGGATTGCAAACCATGTATCCCCTGCAGGTAAAACCCCCTGCACGTTTTCGTGAAGCCACAAAAATCTTCGGTATCTAACTTGTTTTTGTCTTGACCAATTTTTGGGATATCCCTCACGGGGTGACCAACTTGTGTAAATAGTAGAATGGGTATGACAACATGATGTCCAATCCAGTAGATATCTGGACACAAGTCAGAAAGTGCAGTGGAGGTCCATGACACTGTCCAGCCCTAAGTGGGCATGCATAACCTACCACCCAGGATAAAATACCTTCCCGTGATGCACGTGTCCAGACACGAATAGGAGGGAGAATATAATGCACACATTTGCAAAGTGGAAAACAGCATGAGGGCGAGGAAGACACTAAGAAAACAGGTCAACCCTGATCAAGTGTGAGGGACACTGACTGTGTGCAGTCGTGACTGACCATACCTGTCAACCTGTGTGAGCAAGATATCTGGACAGAGCCATGAATATAAGTGAGACAAAGGTCCAAACTCAGGGACAATCTGTAAACATATCTCTTAGAAACAATTTGATAGAATAACAGTTTGCACATTGGCATTAATGTCTGGAGTATGAAGTCTGAAACCCAACTGTCTGTCAGCACGTTCCGACTGCAGTCTTTAATGCTGAGCTACTGCTGTGCCAGAACACAACAGTGTATTACAGAGGTCCGTGCCATACCATTCAACTGTCTGGATATTCACAGAATGACTAGGGTCACCGCCTGTCCCACTTTGCGAGTAACAATCCCTCTGTAGGCAGTTGTGTCCTGTGAAAAAAATCAAGACATAGCAAATGTCCTGAGAGTTTATTTCCTAATTTACTTTAATAGTCGCATAAAACGGTTATTTTATATATGAATCCTCAATATGTTATGTGAAGTCGCATAAGCATTACGATTTACAGAACCCCCACGAGATTACAAAAGCACCCCCAGAGGCATATTTTAGGTGGGTGACATCACCCCAAAGGCAAGGAGGGATAGGGAATGTATAGAGAGTGAGCAGTCTGAAAGCATATTACTGTCCCAAGGTAGATGTAGACAAACACACGGCAGTGGTGTGATCTGGGCAACCAAATACCTAAGGAGCACTACAACAACACTACATAGATATGGAACACACCACAGACAGTACACCCTTCAAGACAGCAACCAGTGTGTTCAATGTAGGCATCCATCGTGACATTGAAAATGGACATCTGTTGCCTGGATGACCACCATTGCTATACAGGATGTCAATGGCCATACCCACACGCTTAGTATCACACGTCTGTTTGGAATGTATTGTGTGTCCATCTACACAATGGCGTACTGGGCATGCTCACACACTTAGCAGTTGCAAAGGGCCGTCTTGTCGGAAGGGCGCAGTTTGGAATGTACTGTGTATCCATCTACACAACGGTGTACCGGGCATGCTCACACACTTAGCAGTTGCAAAGGGCCGTCTTGCATGCACGCGGATTCTAAACATGGAAGGGCGCAGTTTGGAATGTACTGTGTGTCCATCTACACAATGGCATACTGGGCATGCTCACACAGCAGTTGCAAAGGGCCATCTTGCATGCACATGGATTCTAAACACGGAAGGGCACAGTATGGTATTACTGTCCCATTTTGAAGGCCCCCAAATGTATTGACCAGTACACACTCAGGAGTTATCACAGATGTCTCAGGTGCATATCACAGAGGTACACACCACACCCAAAACCCCGACATCACCATGTCATTGGACCAGAAAAACACAGCCATACATTAAAAATACCAGGGGCCCTGGGTCTTACACAGCTGTGACAGATGACTGTCGCTGTACACCAACGAACACACAGGGGTTTATGTCATACATGTAATTGCAGGGATATGTGCATGGACCACACACAAAACATATGTACATAGCATAGCTTTGCTGTCCTCCTGCAGACAAGTGGCTACAGCAATCATATGCCCCAAATGGAAGGTGGGTCCATGGCTGTTGAATGCTAACAGTACATGAGGAGCAATGTTGACCAAGGACACATTCCCTTTTACTAGTTACCCATGACACCCATCATATCATCAACAGTCCATGTGTTATGTATGTCAACACACATGTCCACCAATTGCAATGCATACAAACATGGCTACAGACAGGCATGTAGGACCAACACACATGTACAATCAGTGTGCATGCAGCTACCATGCATGTGCTGGATGAAGTAACTAATCTGTGCCTAACTACAACATGCAGTTGCAATGCAGCCCCATCATTGACCCTGTATATGGTGACATACTGACAGTACTGTAGGATGTACAGCAGGTATGGATGGATGTGTACATAAAGTGGTGATCCACCTGTGTAGATGGATGTTTGCCGGGACGGCTCACAGGTGTGTCACCCCCATCCTACCATTACATGTGCAAACAGTACGCTATGTTACCATTACTTGACGGTGGAGACAAAAACCTAACAGCAGTCAGGTGTCACCGACAGTCACTTGACACCTGTAACACTTACATCCTCCCATGTGCATATAGCACAAATTGGGAAGGTAGCGTTGGTACACGCGCCAATACTGCTGCATGTCTGTCAGACATCATCATATAGCAGGTGTATCATTCACAGTACTGCCATGTGTTTTGCTTGGGGACCATATATGCCACATATGGGGGGGAATACACCCCAATTGTTACACCCCTGTACACTGTTGTAGAGATCTGTACATACTGCAGTGTGGAAAGCATGAGAGGCAGGTGGGGTGTTATCACACACATCAGCTATCCTTTGTTTTAACATTTGTGGTGTGTGTTGTAGGTTGAGGGCTGTCGGGGCATGGAGTGGGGGTTTATGCTACCATACAGAACACACAGGATCCCTAACCCCTCATGGTGATGCAGTCCACTACCCTGTTGATGCCATCGGTCTCAGCCGCACTGGCTACCTGTACATGTTCTTTCTGTGCGCTGGGGGTTCACAGTAGGGGTGATGACCACATAGGCAAGGGTCCTCACCTCAACACTATGGGGTGTGCATTATAGTGTTGTTGACCCCGTGAGTGTGCATGTTCCTGTAATGTGACAGGGTATTACTGCTACAATTTGGGCCTCATGAAACCAAGTGGCCTCTAACATTATCTTTGGCCAGACCCTGTGTACAACCCCTGCACCATGTCAACATACCTGTGATGTGACCTGGTATGGATGTCCTTTTAGCCACTGTAGCCTATTAAACTGCCCACATGCTTCTGGATCAGTATATGTGTGGACATCTGTGTTATGTTAGACTTTCAACAGTCAGGTGAGGCATAGCATGCTGATATTGCCATATGTGCCTGTGAGTACTCCACAGTTACACATGGGAGACGGGTGCTACCTGTAGGCACATGCAAGTAGACCATAAGGAGGGAACCAGGGCATCATTACCAACATGCTGTTACTGTTGTTAAGACACATACTGTGAACATATAACAATGCATGCTAAACCTGTACTACATGGTATGTCTGGTGCACCCAATACATAACAATGTAATATACACGCTCTCACTATTCACACAAAACAATGTAATATACACTTCTCCTATTCTGTTCACCCTGTGCATCAGACCATTTGAGCATGTCCCTGCACCAATGGTGTGGATGACAGGGATGGGCACAGGCTTCATCATATGCACAGGGTGATAATGTTTGCCGGGGGCATAGGCTGCACCAATGGATGACATCTTGTGGGGGAAAGGGGCCAGTGATATGATTGGACATGTCTGTTCAGTATGCATGTGGGTGTTGTGGTGCCCTACAGATGTCTTTGCTGTGTGCATTTTGGGGCACACAGTTCTCCCTTTTTGTGAGGCCTACACGGGTATTATTGACAGCTCCAGATTGTACAGACCAGGTTGTACAGCTCACTGTGTCTGGCCATGGCCACGTGACCTGTGCCTGCCAGGGTTGCACGGGCACTACCAGGCGGAGGTACAGTTGGCTACTGTCCATGACACATGTCCACTGGAACTGTCCCCACGGGGAATGTCCAGGGCCCCACGTGGCCTGCTGTGTCCTGGGGGGTGCAGCACCAGCTGCACTGCTACTGCTACCAGCACTATGGGAGTGAGCATGTGAGGTGGCACGTTCACGTTGACCTGCACTAGGTGGTGTAGCTGGCCTAGTCCACGTGGCCTATGCCCACCCTACCAGATGTTCCAGCACAGACAGCCCCGCGGATTGCCATGCCACGGTCAAGGTTTCCCGACCATGTCACCCAATCGCCTGTCCAGAACATCAGCAATCTGCTGTTGAGCATTTGCCAATGCCTGGATGTTGTCTTTAGGGTCGGATAGCAGCCCTCTGCAGCCTCTGCCCTTCTCTGTTCTGCCATTCAGCACGTGCCGGGCCTGCCATTACAGTCTGGAACATGCGTCTGGTGAACCAGCTGCTGCCTCTGTCCTGCAGGTGCATGTCTGCCAGAGGTCCTCCTCCGAGCAGCACCAGCCACATCCCTGTGTGGCACATCTGCCCTCATTACACTGAGACCATGGTGTGTAGAAAATTTTGTAGCCACCACCCTGTTCCACGCTAACAGATGCTGACTGTGCTTCCTCTATGGCCACTCGTGATGGGGTATGTGTTGGCAGCAGAACTGTATGCAGGGAAGAGGGAGACATAGCTGGGATGGCAACCATAGGCACAGATTCAGCCCCTGACAACCCTGCCTGTACCTCATGCATATGTTCATCACTGCTAGTATCTGTAGGGACACTAACAACAGATGGACCACAGGAGGGTAACGACCTACATCACCTGTGAATGCAAAGAAAACCCCCAAAAAAAAAACAAAAAACACACACAAAAAAAAAACACACAAAAACCACACACACAAAACCACACACACACACACACACACACACACACACACACACACACAAAAAACACACACAGACACACCATGCATGTGATTTGACAGATGGCATGCAGCATGCCTGTGATACAGCAGGGGGCATGCAGCTCAGACATTAATAGTGTTAGTAAGCATACCCCGGGGGTGCACACTACAGCAAGCAGGTGTCATATCAGTAGCCATGCAGTTCACACAATCATGGTAGTATGCATGCACCCCTGATACACCATGTGGACCAGAACAGGATAACAGTACACATGGCTGACGTGACCTTGACATGTAATCTGCTGACGGGGCATTAACATGCATACATGTCTGACACAATGGTGTCCTGACACATGTACAGCATGTAATGGGCATCACATTGCAGTGTTGTCTGTATGCCCTACAGATAGAATGCATGTTTAGCAAATGTGCATGAGCATGGAAGGGTAGTTTTAGTCTACTTTGCTATACAGTGTGAAGTACAGACACTGTGCCATTGCATGGCATCATGAGGCATCTATATTGCTGTACAATGCATAATATGTACACATTGCATAGCCATAACTGCATGCATACCCATGACATAACTGTGGATTGTGACCCACGATGCTGAGGTGTATACACACCAAACCATGCTGTGTCAAGTGACAGGTCAGTGGAGGACCTACAGATGACACCCCTGCACAACAACTACAGGGTCTTAGCTGCCTGGCAACCATGTTCACACATAGTGGACATGTCAATTCACCATTTCCCACATGACATTGATGTACCACACACACGAGGTGCACAGCTAACAGCAGCAAGGGAAATGTACAGTATCTGTGGCCTGATGTGGTATAAATGTCTGTGTAAGCTGTACAGGTGACTACTGTCATGCTATGACACAGTCGTGATGTCCAACAGATCTTATATGGTAGACTTCAGTGACACCTCCACTAGCTGTGCACAGGTTTTTAGGATGTCCATTTACCACATCAACTGTATAATCAGTCAACTAAGGCTATAATTGGACCATGTGGGGACAAGTGCAACAGGGTGTTACACATCACATCTACTGTGGGGCTACTTTCTCTGGCCATCCCCATGGCCATGTGTGCACATGTGTTGCCAAATGTGGGGGATGGCCATCTATCTCACATGTCTGTGTTGTCCCATATGACATACACCCATAGATGTCAGATATGTCACCATCCACAGGGCTATGCAGACAACGGGTTGTATGTTTGGTTTGGGGTATGGGTCATGGGAGGGGACAATATTGCAGCCAGAACCCCTTGTCTGGGACATGTCAGATGGCACATCACAATGTGTGCACCCAATGCAGGGGCATATAACACAATGGTGACACCTGGGGGCTGCCCATATAAAGCTCACTGTGTGGTACTGTTTGCAACACATGTTGTTCCAATGCATACTACATATGCCTCCATTGTAGAACACCTCCACTTGTATGCACAGCTGACCACACATGTAGCAATGACAATACTGTGGTTTCAAGTCAGTGTATCATTTCGTTTGTATATATTGCACATGGGTGGCTGGGGAATGATGGGTGATGTGACCTGTATATCATGACTGGAACAAACATCAAGTGTGCAATTTTAACTGGCCACATGGCAAATAGATCTACGCTTTAACATGCCTGATACTGATGACAGTCTCACCTGCAACGGACTCATGTCTGTGGGGCACGCCAGAGGTACCTGTATAGGGTGAAAAGCAGTATGAACATTATCCATGACTGTATGACAGCCACAGGGTGCACTGTGCATGTTAACACATTCACCTGTATAATAGCATATAGTATGCACATGTGTGCATACACAGGGTAGCATACTGTAGTATGAAATGTGTGTCCACATACCTTGCATATGTTGTTACTTTACATAATGTACAGTGACACACATGCAACTAAATGTGATAAAATAGCCATATGTGCAGTACTGACTTACCAGGCAACTCCAGGCTCATTGGTTGGGAGACACCCACCTCCACGATGGCAGCTAGTGTGTGGGATGCTGTTCTGAGGGTGTCCCCAGACTGGCCAGTAGCTCCTCGGTGTGGGGTGGTGGGTGGTGGCCCACCACCTGTTCCACCTTGTTCCCTGGCGATTGCAGTGGCAGCTGTTTTGCATTCGTATCAAGTCCATGCAGTGTCTCCCACCTGCTGGTAGGTGGGTTATGGCCCCCCACATCGTTCCCCCTCCTGCATAGATCCTGCCACAGGTTGTCCCGCTGCTGGGCATGCTGTGGCACATGGCTGAACAACACCTAGTTCTCATGGAGGTACAGGATGAGGACATCATCCTCCTGGCGGCTGTAGCTGGAAGGTGTGTATGGCATTATCTGTAAGATATAATGATGGTGACAGGTCAGTTTCAGAGATGTGCAGAGATACTGCTGCACATACATTTCTATGACATCTAGTACATCTGCACTTTAATCTTTGCAAATCATCATGACACTGACATGACTGACGTGTTTGTGCCACAAAATGTAACACCCATTATGCATTGGATATCACCATTTTGTGTGTCACCTCATTACAGTGTTCATACTCCATGTGAATGCTGTCTTGATGTGGGCATGTCTATTTGCCTGCACTGGTGTTCTTACCTATCTGCACATGCCTGGATGTGTCCACGGAACAGCTGTTGACCTTGATGCTGTGTATATGTCACATATCTACACAGACACAGCCTTAATGGACTTGAGCAGTGACAATGCACACATGGGACCCTGTACATGCATGTGTTTTGCCATATACATCTACACAGCACTGTACAGCTGTTCAACATCCTGCCACGGATCACCTGTGTTGCACATGTGATAGACATGGGACAATGGCTAGTCGGACGTCCGGGGATGGTTATCAACATAGCATGTACGGGAAAGGGTTTTCCCAGCTGTAACAGACAGCCATGCCACCACGAGGTGCATCAGTGCCACATTACTGATCCGGACAGTTGATACTACATCTACCATGGGCCATCACACCATGTATGACTGGGATGACATGTGCAGCTTTGATGGACAGGGTTGCATGGTTTGGCGGAGTATGTCACATGTATGGCACAGGGATCTGTCCAGCATGTGGCGATCCTAGTATTAGGAGGTGGCTGTCCATAAATGTTTTTAGATCAGGATATGGACATGTAGCATGTCCATCATCAGGTCTAGCAAATGTCTCTATGCTAGCTAGTCTGCATCCTGCATAGTGGAGGTCACCATTGTGAAGGCTGCTATCCCCCATCGACCCATGGCCATTACCCCCTTTAAAAGGGGATATGTGATCCAATTTTGGTCACCCCAGTACTCTATTTGCCTGTCCTTTGATCTCCGTGCCCATGGTTGGCCCCCTGTCATGACATGGGTACCTCGTATGACTACCAAGGGGCCTGGAGATGTCACCAAACAGGGGGGTGTACTGCACAGCACCATCCCTTTCACAGTGTCCATAATGTTGACCACAGCCTAGGTGGTAGTAAATGGGTACACAGATGTTGACCTAGCGGCGACAATGCTGATATCATCCATCAGAATGTGCACATATGTCACACACCTCACCCACACAGCCCATTCTGTATGTTGTTTACAACACTGACACAGCTATTCCTCATAGGTCATGGCCATTCACATCCTTACATACACAGATGCCTAACATTTGTCTGTGTGGTATGGGCTACAATGAGGGTGGAGTACAACACATTAACCCTGTTCTACTGTAGCTGGCACTGGTGTGATATGCACATGTCACTCTGGCACCTTTTTTAGTTGTGAGTCTGTCAACAGGCCACTGGTAGAACACTCCTGTGACATACAAAGGTATTTGTAATCAAACATCCGTACTGTCTTGTACATCTGTACTGCTAACATCTACAGTGATAATGGTTCATGGACATGCACACCATACTCAGGGGTTATAGTGTGGGGGCACCCATTATGGCTGGCGTCACCACTTGTGGGGTGATATTATCCAACACCCCGTCAGTATTGTATGGTCATGCTAGGCACTTGTTCAGAACTTGAGCATGTCATGAGCTACTGATTAATATAGCACCCATTTCCCCACCATTTCCCACAGGTACACTGGCTGTCCTAAAAATTTTCCCGCTTGCTTATGGTACAACAGCTGTTGTAAAACGTAAACCCCTATCCTGTGAGACATGGTTGTATATACAGGCATGTCCAAATGTCCCTACCAGTGCTATTGCCTGTCTTTTGATGGATATGTCCAAAGTGGCAATAGAGCAATTGTCATGTACACATTCAATGCTCACCTCCCAACATAAAACTACAGCCTGTGGGGATGCACTTTTGCAGCCCTGCTGGGGTAATGCTGTCACCAACCCTGCTGCACCTGACAGTCATGGGGATGTAACATTGCAACACACCCCACTCATCACATAGTCTCACATGATCTCCACCACAGGCCACACATACGAGGACAACTTGTGCAGTACCTCTCCATACTCTGTGTAGGCACCAGAGGCAGCCCCATCACAACACATCACCAACTTATAGCCCACAGACTCATGTGTGCCCATCACATACAGCCAATAGGGGGTTATAACATAAAAACACACCAGTCATAGGTGAGTCTGTGGGGGGTCACACTGCAGTTTCCCCACAGCAGGCTACACAAGGCGATAGTCGCACATCTTGCTGTCGGGGAACTGGTTCTGCAACATAACCTATGCACCCATGCCACACCTCACCAGGTATGATGTGACTGTCCTCCATGTTAGTGTGACTGCCCTGAGATGCACTTACAGACTTTTGCAGGGACATGCAATAGCTCACCAGTGTTGTAGCCCTGAAGGTGTGGGCCTAGCCCTGGGGAGCATTTATTCATCTGGGCCCAATAACCCCTGTACAACAACTGACTGTGTCACTTCAACAGTTGCCTATGCTTCTGCTGTCATTCCACAGGCATCTGGTATCTGTCCCTTTGACTGACCTGGTCAAACACAATGCTTTGGCACAGATGACCTGCACCTGTCAGCCCTGGGAGTACAGATCACATGTAAGGCTCTTGCTGCTTCTATACTGCCTGTCTTGCATAGTTTCCAATAACAGTCACCGGCAGGACGGGAACTGGCAAGGGAAAATGGGTCATGTGACACATTTCTTGCATCTTCCTCGGGGCGCAGGCAAGGCACACCTTATAATGCACCACTCCAATATCTCTGCAGTGACTGGGACCTGCCTCTAGGCTCTGCAGAGCACACCTGCAATGACAGGTTATAGACAGACCATACCTTTCAGGCACATACCTGGAACGGCACACCCACAGCTGAGGTGTTCCCATATCCCACTATGTTGTACACACATCCTGGCTAGTTACTTAGCACAATGCATCAGAGGTGCTCCATGCAACTAACTGTGTCCAAAATGCTTTCACATTGTAACAAGCTACAGATTCAACAACATACCCCACAGTTACCAGACCTCATTTGTTGGTGTACTGGACAGCAGGGCTCAGACAGCTACTACTGATGTGTGACTGACACTACCCCCCACTTAACTGGGATAGCCACTCATGTACCGACACATCCATGAGTCATAACCTCCACTGGCTGGATCAACCCATACACACCACCTCCAAGACCAACATTTCCTTGACATGAACCTAAAAATGTGACTGGTGTTCCACACCTGGGGTTATCCCTCATTGGTGGATTCCAAAAATATGCTAATCCCTTGTTAGCCACATCCGGCACCACACCCCTTTAGGCATAAAAAACATGAGTACTACAACACCTACTACAGACGTCTTATGACAGCATTTGTTAACGTCATGACTCCCAAGCAGATGGACACTGCACTTACAATTGCTGAAACATACCCCCGTGCACTTCAAACATAAAGACTGCATGGATCATGCTATTCCACACAGAGCCATGATGGTACACACCAGATAACAGACGCCACTCTGGGGTCAGTTCCATGGACATAATGTACAACAACAGGTGGAGGCTGTTGCACAGTGGTGTACAATCCCATGGGGGGTAGCTCACTGGTCAGCCTTTAGCCACGGGATCCCTCATCACATACTCCAAGACTAGCTACGTAAAAACTGCGACACTTCCCGGGGGTACCACAAGGCATTATGGTGGTATGTCAGTAGTCGTGGCAAACCCACATCTGCTCTCACATACAACAGTCACTCAGGAACATTACAGACCCAGGTGATGTTGGCAACATGCTGGCGGATGGATTCATTGCTAACATTACACCCTCTCACTCACTACAGGGCCACAATCCATGCAGGAACATTGTGTCCCCGCAGTCCAAAAACAGTACTAACCTGCACTCTATATGTCCTGGGACACTGGCCCCATGTCACCTTCCAAAGACCCAGGCTGTGATGTCCACAAACCTCTGAATGACATGTCTCCCCACTAGGCCACCATATTCAGTAATAGCCTTGCATCAGACATTGTGGCCCCTGAATGGCACACAGCAACATTTATCACACTCCACACAGGTGGCACCACAATGCACGAGTGGGACTATAGTCCTACACACCTGACTGGACTGTTCTGCACGGCTATGGGGCACATCATCCAGGACATCATTCACAGAGACATTGTTGGGCTCCGGTCCTTTGATGCCACCTGGGTTGGACTTGTTAGGGCCAGAGCATGGCTCCTTTCATACAGTTACCAGGGTAGTTGATGATGGTACGGGAGTCCACACATCCTACATTGTCCTCTCATTGCCTTTCAGCACCATTCTCCATTCTGGTATTGACAACATACACATCCATCTGCACATACCCCATGTCTCAGGATGTTATGCAAGTGGCTCATGGACAGGATAAAACAATGAGGGTAGCATACCATAGTACCTACTGCAGTTCAGTTACATTTGCCATACCACAGTCCTCAGTCATTGGGCCCCTCATGTTCAGTATATGCTTCCCTGAGGTACAGGCTAGCACAGAGGGACTTTCCTGCCTAGCTTTACAAACCCCTGCATACAAAGCCCCTGATTGATCCACCAGCTGATACTGCTCCATCCATACGGGTGTCACTGTGACAGATACCTGATATGAATATCATGACCTCAAGCTGCATGACACAAGGTGCATGAACATCACCTTTGCATTATACCATTCACCCACTGACTATCACATAGGTGGTAGTCCCCTACATACATGTCCCTTGTACATGTTTGTAGTACACAGATGTCGCACCCACTCCTGTGGTTACCTTTTCCACTTGGGGGGATATCCTTCACGTGGCCACACTTATCTGTACTGGGTGTGTAGCTGGTACATAGGCACCCATTGTACCTCTGAACCAAGACTTACACACATTAAGGGTACACCACCCCATTTAGGGTGTACCTTACACAACAGCTACAGCTTTACATACCACACCCTTAACACGCCATGATTATTGAGCTGACAGTTAAAGTATGCGGCTGAACCACGGACACCAGTCTGTACACATTTGCAATACATACTCAGGGGTGACCTCTGCTGAACAGACAGGGCCCATGTCCACAACAATATTAATGGATATACCCCCCCCACATAAGTAAAGCCACTGTGAGCAACATGCTCATGGATATGTGCCCCCCAACAATGAGTGGGGTGTGCTTGAGGGGTTTCATTCCCAAACCAGCACTCACCATGCTTTGGAACATGAGTCCTATGTACATCACGCAGGGACACTCAGTAGCACTGTTCATGTGATACCTCCTTGGTGGTTGGGAGAAAATGTATGCCAGGGATCACTGCAGTGGCTGTACTGTGCAGAGGTGCAGGTAACACATGGCTCTGCTGTTCACAGGACACTACCCTAGAAAGGTGCCACTGGTGTGAACACTGTAGTTGTGCTTACACATAGATTGCCAGACTGCATAGTACCCCACTATGAACCTGTGAAGCTATTACATGTCCTTTGTGCATGGTTACGGTAGCCCTTCCATTTAGATTAGCTATCATGCTATTCAATGTCCCATGCCTACAAGCCATATGTATCCTGTTATTGTACATGCCAATAGAGATACCTTTGGTATGCATGATATGCCTGTTATGCTGTGTAGAATATCTGACATATCTACCTACAAAATATACATTACACATATTTCACATAGTATCCCATAATGCAAAGCATACTTGCACAGGACCACCTTAGACATGTCATTGTCATTATATGCCCATACACATGCCTACTGTGACAGTATATCAACATATACTATCCCCTGTTATGGCATGTACTTGTTGGACATACCCTACCACACGGGTTGTATGGAAATGTTCTGTTTAAAGCCCTCATGTAGCATCCCTTGTGGTGTCTGTGATGTACCTTGGCCCACTGCTAACCCCTTTCTAACTAGTATGCTCCAAAACATCCACATAAATACCTTTTCCCCCTTTATGCAGGGGACTTAATTAATGCAAACCAGGCTATACATACAGTAAATAATTAATCATGCTGTACATAAAACATAAGTGTTCTACATACCTTTTTCCCTCTTCTACACTGCTTAAAATATTTTGTATAGCATATTTGAATTTCAAGTCATTTTTTTGTAAACTGATTAATTTTTATATTGTTATGCACCTTCTATTTCTGCTTTAATTTACTTTTTAAATGTACTCTCCTTGCATACATGTTTTTTTTATTTTTACTGTGTATTGTATGAGCTTTTTTGGACTGCATTGCGGGGATTAATGGACCATCCCCCCATTTTAAAAAATAAATTTTTACGCCCATACCTGTAACATGTGGTTTCCTGCCAATTGGTGTTCCTGACTGACCAATTACTTTCATATCAGCTGTGCAGCTACTCCCTTCGCCAATTACGGCAACAGTGGGGTATAATTTAATTTTCCCCTTGGGCATTGCCCATTTGCCCTACCTTCGGGAGCGGCCTGTATTGTGTTTTGTTATGTGTAATTGCAACTGCTATGCATAGAGACAATTATACTTTGGATTCATGTCCCCGTGGGTTGTGTGTGACAGCTAGAGTATGTGGTTCAACATGTGGGTGTTCCTGTCATCCCAACGTCTGATAACGGACTATTGCAAAAAACCTGTAACATCGCCTTTGTTCCATTATATGGGTGCAATTTTGCACCCTTTTTTTTCTCTCCCAAAGGGATGTTGACGGTTCTGCAGATGTAATTGACTAACTGGATGTTTGTGCTGTTATTGCAGTCTTAGCTATAGTTTCTAGTGTGGGGATGTAGGTGGGTGTACATATACAGGTTTGTGGGGGTTGCATTTCTACATATTCCATATATATTTTGTGGGCCCCCCCTAATTAAAGAGCTATCAGTTAGTAGACTTATGTTAGGGATTGTACATTGGGCCTTGTTAATTGGTTTCTATATAGTATGCAGGTGAGGTTGATACTTCCATACCTCCGAATTGCAGCGATATGTAAAAGGGGTATGTCTAATGACAGCTATCCGTATTTCTGTCCCAGATATTTGCAGTCATTGTGGTTTGTTGGTAACAGAACCTCTTTCCATGGTTGCCACCTTTTCATATGGCCATTGTTGGACACTTGGGGTGCACAGCGGGTTTACAGGCCAACACATAGCCCGGGTCCCGGTTAAAAACTTTTATCCTCAATACATACCTATTGTGGGGCTTTTACTTATCATATTGCATGTAACATTTACGTTTCTTACATACAGGCATAACTATTTAATGCAACTATTACATTATATATGGGACATATTAATGTCCTACAATCGGACATTTGCCCTTTGTAATGTTTTATGTCAGGACACACCTTCCCAGGGAGGGGGTGTCCCCCCTTGGGACAGGTGGTAACGATGCCCCACGGCTAGCTTACCCACACCTACCATAATGATCTACCTCCGAGTTGGCACTAACAGACACATGATGGAAAACACACACATTACAGTCACACGGAGATGCACATGGCACCCTCAAACACACAAAACAGACTACGGGGGCCCCAAACACAGTTGAACACAGTACCTATGTGGACCGCAACACCAGCAGCGGGAACTAAATGTCCCTTCATATCATCATTATTACTTTGGTTGTACTGTTCCAGTACTGTGTTCTTTTGGTCTTTCAGCCTCGGTTACGCATGTCGGTATGTTACACATTCCATAGTTGGGTATCCTATTTATTTGTACCTCCAGGTGTTCTGAATGTTGTTCACCTATTTATATATTTGCAGATATCGCTGACTCCATATACAACATATATCACTCTATCGCCCTTTCTATCTTTTTATATATGTATATATTTTTAATATTATATATATATATATATATATATATATATATATATATATATATATCTGATTGGGGAAAATGACAGGCAAGCACACCTTTCATTGTGTACTTGGTGTATACTGTTTCCTGGACCCCCTTTTTTCTGTACCTGTCACATTACACACCTGCCGGGGGCAGTCACACCTACCCCCAAAGGTCCATGCAGTGAACATTAGCGTGTGTCCCTGCAGTCACACCTACACAGTACTAACCTGCACTCTATATGTCCTGGGACACTGGCCCCATGTCACCTTCCAAAGACCCAGGCTGTGATGTCCACAAACCTCTGAATGACATGTCTCCCCACTAGGCCACCATATCTGCTGCAGTAATAGCCTTGCATCAGACATTGTGTGGCCCCTGAATGGCACACAACAGCAGCGATTTATCACACTCCACACAGGTGGCACTCCAATGCACGAGTGGGACTATAGTCCTACACACCTGACTGGACTGTTCTGCACGGCTATGGGGCACATCATCCAGGACATCATTCACAGAGACATTGTTGGGCTCCGGTCCTTTGATGCCACCTGGGTTGGACTTGTTAGGGCCAGAGCATGGCTCCTTTCATACAGTTACCAGGGTAGTTGATGATGGTACGGGAGTCCACACATCCTACATTGTCCTCTCATTGCCTTTCAGCACCATTCTCCATTCTGGTATTGACAACATACACATCCATCTGCACATCGTACCCTATGTCTCAGGATATTATGCAACGTGGCTCATGGACAGGATACACACAATGAGGGTAGCATACCATAGTACCTACTGCATTTCAGTTACATTTGCCATACCACAGTCCTCAGTCATTGGGCCCCTCATGTTCAGTATATGCTTCCTTGAGGTACAGGCTAGCACAGAGGGACTTTCCCTGCCTAGCTTTACAAACCCCTGCATACAAAGCGCCATGATTGATACACCAGCTGATACTGTCTCCATCCATACGGGTGTCACTGTGACAGATACCTGATATGAATATCATGGCCTCAAGCCGCATGACACAAGGTGCATGAACATCACCTTTGCATTACACCATTCACCCACTGATCATCAAATAGGGTGGTAGTCCCCTACATACATGTCACATTGTACATGTTTGTAGTACACACGGTAATGTCGCACCCACTCCTGTGGTTACCGTATTGCCACTATGGCGTGGATATCCTTCAACGTGGCCACACTTATCTGTACTGGGTGTGTAGCTGGTACATAGGCACCCATTGTACCTCTGAACACAAGACTGCTACACACATTGAAGGGTACACCACCCCATTTAGGGTGTACCTTACACAACAGCTACAGCTTTACATACCACACCATTAACACGCCATGACGCTATTGAGCTCCGACAGTTAAAGTATGCGGCTGAACTACGGACACCACGTCTGTACACATTTGCATACTACATACTCAGGGGTGACCTCTGCTGAACAGACATGGCCCATGTCCACAACAATATTAATGGATATACTACACATACACGACATAAGTAAAAGCCACTGTGAGCAACATGCTCATGGATATGTGCACACACGCAACAATGAGTGGGATGTGCTTGAGGGTTACATTCCCAAACCAGTCACTCACCATGCTTTGGAACATGAGTCCTATGTACATCACGCAGGGACACTCAGTAGCACTGTTCATGTGATACCTCCCTTGGTGGTTGGGAGAGACAGGTATGCCAGGGATCACTGCAGTGGCTGTACTGTGCAGAGGTGCAGGTAACACATGGCTCTGCTGTTCACAGGACACTACCCTAGAGAGGTGCCACTGGTGTGAACACTGAAGTTGTGCTTACACATAGATTTGCCAGACTGCATAGTACCCCACTATGAACCTGTGAAGCTATTACATGTCCTGTGTGCATGGTTACTCGGTAGCCCTTCCATTTAGATTAGCTATCATGCTATTGCAATGTCCCATGCCTACAAGCCATATGTATCCTGTTATTGTACATGCCAATAGACGATACCTTTGGTATGCATGATATGCCTGTTATGCTGTGTAGAATATCTGACATATCTACCTACAATACTATACATTACACATATTTCACATAGTATCCCATAATGCACAGCATACTTGCACAGCGGGACCACCTTAGACATGTCATTGTCATTATATGCCCATACACATGCCTACTGTGACAGTATATCAACATATACTATCCCCTGTTATGGCATGTACTTGTTGGACATACCCTACCACTGACGGCAGGTTGTATGGAAATGTTCTGTTTAAAGCCTCATGTAGCATCCTTTGTGGTGTCTGTGATGTGTACCTTGTGGCCCACTGCTGGACGCACAGTTTCTACATGCGTTAGTATGCTCAGCAAGACATCACTACATAAATACCTTTTCCCACTTTATGCATTGCGGACACTTTTAATTAATGCAAACCAGGCTATACATACAGTAAATAATTAATAAAAAACATGCTGTACATAAACTTACATACCGAGTGTTCTACATACCTTGTTATCGTTACGGACTTTCGTCTCTATCTCTCTCACACTGCTTAAACAGGTATTTTGTATGAGCATACGGTTTGAATGTCTAGCAAGTCATCCTTAAAAAAAAAAAAAAAAAAAAAAATTTTGTTTTGTAAACTGATGTGAATTGTTACATATTGTTATGCTTTACCTTCTATTTCTGCTTTAATTTACTTTGGCTTAAATGTACTCTCCTTGCATTTTACTATGTTTTTATATATCGTATTTCACTGTGTTTTTTATTGTATCCTTGGAGCTTTTCTCCCCAGGACTGCATTGAAAACGGGCTCATTCAGCCCAATGGACCATCCTGGCAACCAAACTTCGACTAATAAATAAATAATAAATTATATACGTCGATACCTGTAACATGTGGTTTCCTCCTGCCAATTGGTGTTCCTGAGTGACTAATTACTTGCATATCAGCTGTGCAGCTACTCTATTCACCAATTACGTGCCAACAGTGGGGTATAATTTAATTCTCCACTTGGGCATTGCCCATTTGCCCTACCTTCGGGGAGTCGGCCTGTATTGTGTTTTGTTATGTGTAATTGCAACTGCTATGCATAGAGACAATTATACTTTGGATTCATGTCCCCCGTGGATTGTGTGTGACAGCTAGAGTATGTGGTGCAACATGTGGGTGTTCCTGTCATCCCAACGTCTGATAACGGACTATTGCAATCAAAACCTGTAACATCGCCGTTTGTTCCATTATATAGCGGCTGCAATTTTGCATGGCATCTTTAATTGTATCTCTCACAAGGTATGTTGACGGTTCTGCAGATGTCATTGACTAACTGGATGTTTGTGCTGTTATTGCAGTCTATATTGCTATAGTTTCTAGTGTGGGGGATGTAGGTGGGTGTACGTAGCATATACAGGTTTGTGGGGCTTGCATTTCTACATATTCCATATATATGTGTGTGGGCTCCGTCCCTAATTAAAGAGCTATCAGTTAGTAGACTTATGTTACGGGATTGTACATTGGGCCGTTGTTAATTGGTTTCTATATAGTATGCAGGTGAGGTTGATACTTCCATACCTCCGGAATTGCAGCGATATGTAAAGGGATATGTCTAACTGACAGCTATCCCGTGTATTTCTGTCCCAGATATTTGCAGTCATTGTGGTTGTGTTGGTAACAGAACCTCTTTACCATGGATTGCCACCTTTTCATATGGCCATTGTTGGACACTTGCGGGATGCACAGCGGTGTTTACAGGCCAACACATAGCCATGGTCAGTACATAGGTTAGCACATACTTTTATCCTCAATACATACCTATTGTGGGACTTTGGCTACTTATCATATTGCATGTAACATTTACGTTTCTTACATACAGGCATAACTATTTAATGCAACTATTACATTATATATGGGACATATTAATGTCCTACAATCCCGGACATTTGCCCTTTGTAATGTTTTATGTCAGGACACACCTTCCCAGGGAGGGGCTGTCCCTCCTAATGTGGGACAGGTGGTAACCGTATGCCTACGGCTAGCTGTACCCACACCTACCATAATGATCTACCTCCGAGTTGGCACTAACAGACACATGATGCAGACACACACACACATTACAGTCACACGGAGACGCACATGGCACCTTCAACACACACATACACAGACTACGGCGCTCACAAACACAGTTGAACACAGTACCTATGTGGACCGCAACACCAGCAGCGGTAACTAAATGTCCCTTCATATCATCATACTATTACTTGTGGTTGTACTGTTCCAGTACTGTGTTCTTTCGGTCTTTCAGCCTCGTGGTTACGCATGTCGGTATGTTACACATTCCATAGTTGGCAGTATCCTATTTATTTGTACCTCCGAGGTGTTCTGAATGTTGTTCACCTATTATATATATTTGCAGATATCGCTGACTCCATATATATCAACATATATCACTCTATCGCCCTTTCTATCTGTATTATATATATGTATATATGTGTACATATGTATATATATATATATATATATATATATATATATATATATATATATATATATATATATATATCTGATGGTGAAAGTGACAGGCAAGCTACACCTTTCATTGTGTACTTGGTGTATACTGTTTCCTGGACTCCGCACGTTTGTGTCTGTACCTGTCACATTACACACCTGCCATAGGTTAGGGTTACCAGCTGTCCCACTCTGCGAGGGACAGTCCCTCTTTGGGCAGTTGTGTCCTGCAAAATATTTGCGAACATGGCAAATGTCTTGGGATTTTAGAACATACTTATTTCCTATAGTTTATGTAATAGTTGCATAAAACAGTTATTCTATATCTGAACCACCTATATGTTCTAGAAACAGAATAAGTAAACATTACAAGAATGAGTTTTTATCTAGGCAAAACAGTGAAGTTCTGCATTTCGTACTGGCCGGGTGTATATGTCGGCCTGCAGACATCTAACGTATGTCCCACATTGGTCATTTGAAGAGGTGGCAACCCTACCATAGGTACATCTTGCCTAGCAATAGTGTTAGGTGATTCTATACATGATTGCGTGTTCTACACCTGGCAGTGGTCGTTTTACCCTTCAGAGCAGGCGCTATTAGCACAGGGGTGAATAATGCTGGTTTCACCTGTTCTGGACATCATTGACCGTGATCTGCGCGATATTCGGCGTAGCTTATCCCTGTTATGCGCATATCCATATAGTCATATTTAAACGTCGCTTACCAGCAGTGGGCAATGCATATTCCCGGTAACGTGTGCTAAACATGCTCTGCTGACCTGCATCCGACATGCATTACTCGTGCCTTCAGGATTACGTTACATCCCTTGCAGGACGTTTGACCAGGAACATGCACGATGGTCACTGCATTTAACATATGGTCATCTGGGATTTGTACACGTGTTATGTCGTTTTGTACGTGGAGTATATTATGGCTGTTACTCCATACTGCACTCACATGGGTAACTCAGTTAGTTTACATATTGATGAGTCCAGTTAATGGTATGTACATGTGATGTTTACTGGATGTGCTCCGGCATTGGGTATGTATATCTCAGTGAGCCACACACGATACTGTGCTACACCTTCAAATGACTGTGGATGGAGCATGCTGGGGTGACGAATAATTGTCATGGGTACACCCCATGCCTTGACACAACATCCATGATTATATTATGTGGAGCCCCTCATTAACGCAGCAGGGACTCTGTGCTGAGTGTGTGCAGAACAGTGCTTACACACATGTGCTCCCACGATTGCCTCTGCTCCTCTATGCGACAGTTGGTTACTCGATGTTGTGGCGATAGCGGACACTGTTTGTCCCATTTGGTGTATGGCCTCTGAGAGTCGGCCGTGAACCTGCCGGTGTACCTGGGAACCTATACACACAGCACCACCATATGGTGATAGGCGCATGTACTGTTCAGGTATTGACATTCCTTGTTCCTATAGCTGTTGTGTGTACAATGTTTGAGGGCTGCCTATGTGGGATTCACACAGTGGGCCACCTATACATTACAATTTACAGGTGGTCGTGCTTGTGTGCCATCCATTTTACTGTGTGTGCAGGTGGAGAGGTGTGTCAGTCCGTAGGGGCCTACACTGTCAGAGTATGTGCTATACGTTCCCTCTTTGCCAAGGAGTAGGCATATTGGGCACGCCTCCATCTGCCTGCTGGGGCTGGCACAGTGTGTTCATGGTCTGAATCCCTCTGTGCCTGTGATGGCCTTGACAATTGCGGTGGGCTATGAGGGCCTTCACCATTTTGTCCCTGCTGCAGCTGTTTCCGCAGGATCATATTATGTAGCATGGCACATACTATGACAATGTGGGCACATGTGCCTGGAGAGTACTGCAAGGCTCCACCAGATGTGTCCAAGCACCAGAACCGTGATTTCAGCATCCCAAACACACGCTCTATGATGATTCTGGTTTGTGCGTGTGCCTCATTATGTCATTCTTGCATGGGTGTGTGTGCATTTCTGATGGGAGTCATCATCCACGGCTCCAGTGCATAGCCAGCATCCCCCACAAGGTGGCCATGTGGGATGTCCCCCCTGACAAATACCTGATACAGCTGTGATGCATGCCAGATATGGGAGTCATGGTAGCTTCCAGGGCTGCCAGCACACACATCCATGATAATGCCCTGGGCATTGCACATGACCTGCCAGTTGATGGAGTGGAATCCCTTGCGGTTTATGTAGCGCCTACCATGCTCACCGGGTGGTGACTTGAGTTGTTTGTGCGTGCAGTCTACCACACCCAGTACCTCTGGGTAGTGTGCCACATGGTGGAAGTGATGCATATTGCTGGCCAACTCCTCCTGAGTTCGGGGGAAGTATATATGCTCATTGGCATGTGGTAACATGGCATCCAGGAACTGGTGTAGTACCGTGGATGCTGATGCCTGTGAGATCCCCATTATATCTCCAGTTGGCCTTTGAAAGGTACCTGTGGCTAGTATTCGCATGCTTACACATACCTTCGTGTCCACTGGGATGGGTTCCTCTCTGTTATTTCTGGTTCTCAGGCGTGGCGGCACAGCTCCACTATTTGCTGTAAGATGTCCCTGTCCACCCTGTAACACTCTACTATCTCCAGATCATGTAGCCCCTGGTAGGTTACCCTTGGTTTGGACACTCTTCTCCTCCGCCGGGGCCTGCGGTGGTTGTCGGCATCATCCTCCACAACACCATCAGTCTCTAACACATGCTGATGAATCAGAGCTATGGCAGCTCGCAACATGTACATTTTAAAAGTTCCCAGTGTGTTTACACCTATGGTGCAGTGTTTGGGAATTCACAGGTGTGTGTAGGGTGCTTTCACACTTTTTACTATTGTGCTGTGAACACTGATGATGTCATAGGGTGTGTATGTACGATCGTAGCTACAGGGTATCTTATGTGTTTTACTACCGGAACTACTATTGTGGTGCCTTTGGTGTTGAATTACATTTGGCTGCCGTGGATTACCTCTTGACCTTCCCTTTACATTTCTACACATTCCACCTACCATTTTCTGGCATGCATCCAGCAGTCTGCTTTCATTTGTACTTTCCTAGACCTGTCGTATCTTGCGTAATGTGTGCTATTGCCGGTCTACTGTCGGTTTGCTTTGCTCTGCTATGACAGATCTCCTATCTTTGCAATCCAATGCCTCCCCTCCTTTCTTTGCATTCTGATGCCTCCCCTATCCTGTTTTGCAGGTTTCTGCGAGCAGATTTGACAGCTGCCATCGATCGGCCGCCGTGAGTTGATTGGTGTTTATTGCTCATTAGTACGCCAATTACCCTACTTCGGCATTTCCTTCTTTTCTTCCCCTGACCTTCCTGTTTGTGCTATTGTTCACGCCGCGTGCATCCGCTTACTGGGTTTCGGGCACGTTTTCATCCCCGTACACAGGTGCTTTTGGGCACCATGTGTGCTCTCAACTAAACTATTCTATACCTTCCTCCCCACCCCTGTCCTGCAGCTTTGCTTAGCAACAGCCAGGCCAGTTTGCATTGCTCCAATGTGCTTGCTGCTATGGTGGCACACCCCTCTGCTGATGTCATGTATCTCCTCTGAGCCACTCCTCGGTATTATAGCGCTGCGCCGTATGGTTCAACCTTCATCCGGCAGGGCATTTGCGATTTAGTTTTATCTGCCTCATTTGCATGGCATTGACTACTAATTCATAGTTACCGCGCCGAACACTGTCGCAGGCCCTTAGCAACCCTTGCACCTTGGTTGTGGTGTTCCATGCCTACCATTGTGTATTATGTTGTAAACCTGATTTGTATTACATTGTGATTTTATGACATTTTTATATATTTTCTTTATGTTCCAGTTTGCGCACACATGCCCTGCGGTTGTACTGTGCGTTACTGTCGACATGACATTAAATGTTGTTTTTTAGGTGTTGTGCATCTTTTCTTATGCCATTGGCTGTGTATTTAGCCATTGGCATATGTTAACTTTGTAATACATGAGTTTGGTCCGCTTCCAAAGCTCCGATGTTCTGTTTGGGAAAATGTAAACCGTGTTTTTTGGTTTACATTTCCGTGGGCTTAGGCTACACCTGCACCACTTCATGAATCACTATCTGCCTTCATTTGCATGGTGCGACACTGCACATGGGGTGATTAGCATACCTATGCTGATGGCTGCGCAGTTCTGGCGTACACCGGTAGTGCATGTGGTATTGGATTGTACCTGAATCGCTCGACGGCCATATTTGGCATTATTCTGCCTACGCTACGCCTGTGCCTGGCGCAAGCTTCATGAATCCCGGGGCTTGCTGTGGTAGATGGAAGTCCTACTGCTTACCAGTGGGAGTGGTGAGCATTGTACTGACTAACACTAGAAGAGTGGTTCCCAGCTCTGGATTTGTAATTTTGTTAGCCTTTTTGGGCTGATTTCTATCCCTTTCAACTTTCTGGCTTAAAAACACATGTGTTTGCACATTTTTCGCATTGTGCAGCACTGTGGGGCTACAGTTAAATGATTCCAGGTGCCAGAAAGTCTGCTCTTCAAATTTTCCATTAGTACTAGCTGGTTTCTCAGTATTAACACTAAAATCTAAACCCCTGTGTCTAGCACTTGCTCTAGAACCTGCTGGAAAGCACTAGGAAGCCTGAAACTGATACAAGCACTCAACTCTCCATGTCAATAAGGAGAAATTCATTGTAGGCACTAAACAGCCTACAATTGCAAAGTACCTTGCAAAGGTAAGGGAAAACAGCTCTTGTACTTTACAAAAAAAGCACCTAAACAGGCATGTCCAAGGGTCAGTTTACGGTGATTTCTCCTGTCCATCTGGTGAATCTGGGCATACTGGGGCAATAACTGCCTCATGTACACAGACAACCCTCTCCTTCTACTACCCAACACTACAACCTGCAAGAGATGCACTTAAATAGCCAAACTGGAAGCAAAGCTCTCTCCGGCCAAGATTGTGCTGGAAAGTCAAGAGGAGAAGGTTAACACCTGCACTACACCTCAAGAAACTCATAGTCCTTCAAAACCCACCCCATCGACACCCACACATAACGACACTAAACCCACATATGTGGAGGCCCTTAACATTAACCTGCCAAAGCAACAAGAACCTCCGAAGTTGAAACACAAACAAACACCAGTCACAACCAAAGTGACACATAGCTCATAACACCAGTGTTCCACCCAATAACAGCCCCTAAGGCAAGACAATGTACCCAACACTTTAGTCATAGGTGACTCTATAGTCAGGCACACTGATGTCCCACTCACCAGGCTGAACAAGGAGAAAATTACAGTCAGCTGCCTGTCGGGTGCCAGGATCCATCACATAATGCATGCACTCAAGTCACTCCACAACAAGTACAAATATGACTCTGTCATTGTCCATGTTGGAGTGAATGACTTGAGATGTACCTCCCTGGACTACATGAAAAGAGACATGGAAGAGCTCTCGGATCATGTGGCCTAGGCAGGTATGACCCTAGCCCTGTGTAGCATCCTGCCTTCACCCAGAATGATACCACAGTATAAGGACAAAATGATTGACATCAACAATTGGATAAGCTTCTAGTGTCATTCAAAGGGGATCCAGTATCTGTCTGCCTGGGAGGACATGATCGATAAACCACTATGCTTTGCCAGAGATGGTCTGCACCTGTCACCCCTGGGATTCAGGTTACTGGCTAAAGCTCTTGCCACCCCTATAGTGCCTTTTTTAGGCAAGGTTCAAAGGGCAAAGCCACCACCATAACAGATAAAAACATGCAAAATCTGAAGGTAATGCTACTCAATGCTAGAAGTCTAAACCTCAAAATGCACTCTCTCGAGGCACTCCTAAAAATGGAGAACATCAATATCTGTGCAGTAACTGAGACCTGGTTCAAGGCTCCAGAGAGCACCCCTGTAATACCAGGCTACAACTCTTACCACACTTTTTGGCCACAAAACCAAGACAGAAACACTAAAGGTGGAGGAGTGTCCATATTCACCAAGGATATTCACACCTCCAGGTTAGTTGCCCAACACAATGCATCTGAAATTCTCCAGGTGCAACTAACACTAGGTAAGACTGCAATCCAAATAGTTGCTTGCTACAGATCCCCCACCATGCCCCAAAATTCTCACTACACCTTTCTAAACATACTGGAAAATATTAAGATACAACCAAACACCCTAATACTGGGTGATTTCAACTACCCTGCCATTAACTGGGAAAACTACTCAGGTACCAACACCTTTTCCCAACAGTTCTTGGAATTCAGAAATTCCAACGCCCTGGATCAACTAATCCATTGTCCCAACAGGGGCTCCAATATCCTAGACCTGGTCATTACCAACATGGGAGATAGATGCTCCAGACCAGTGCTCACCCCCTCATTGGTCAGGTCTGACCATAAGCAAATCACCCTTGACATCCACATCCCACCCCCACCCCCCAGTAAGGAAACCTCCATAAAAAACTTCTCCAAAGTCAACTTCATGCTACTGAAGTCAGAAGTGACAAACTTCATGACACCCATGCAGATGGGATCTGAAAGTTCGACTGCTGAATCCTACACTAAGGCACTGTACGAGCACATCAACTTGTGCATGAATCGTGCCAACCCAACTAGAACCAAGATGCTCTCCTGCAAAAAAAGGAAGCCAATCTGGTGGTCCCCTGCTATAAACAAACTATACAACAGAAGGAAGAAACTGTTGCAGAAAAGAGAAAAATCCCAGGATGCAAAAAACTCCCTCACCAGCCTCAGTAAGAAGCTGAGATCCCTCAAAAAATCCTAAAAGCTAGTTACTAAAATAAAATTGCCAAAGATTCCAAAGACAACCACAAGGCATTCTATAGTTATGTCAAGAATCTAAATGGCAATACTCAGATCTGCTCTGGGCTGCAACAGAATGGAATTAAATATACTGATCCCAAGGATATTGCCAATATCCTTGCAGATCGATTTAGTGCCAACTTCACCCCACCTCACCCCCTAATGGGCCCATCTCAATATCAAAAGATTGCCAAATTCCGGTAACCATGGCCACACAGGTAGAAACCACACTCTCCAAATCTAAGAATACAGCATCCATGGGACCAGATGACATACCAGGCTGTGTACTTCATGAACTACAAAATGAACTGGCACCTCACCTAAGTATCATGTTTAATCATAGCCTCACCTCAGGCTTCGTGCCCACTGAGTGGCACACAGCTACATTTATCCCACTCCACAAGGGGGGATCCACCTTGGATCCTGGGAACTACCATCCCCTCAGTCTGGCGAGCCTGATCTGCAAAGGCATAGAATGCATTATCATGGAACTTATAAACAAAGACATTGGCAACCTTCAAACACTGGACCCCACTCAGTTTGGATTTGTGAAAGGCCGATCTTGTCTTCTGAACCTGATTGACTTCTTATAATCAGTCTCCAGAGCTGTGGACGAGGGTAAGGCGTTCCACACAGCCTATCTGGACCTTGCTAAGGCCTTTGACACCATCCCCCACTCTGGGATCATAGATAAACTTACTAAGCTGGGCATAAATCCCTGCATTACTCAATGGGTTGCCAACTGGCTTACTGACAGAACCCAGACTGTAAAAGTAGACAACTCCAAATCCAGCTCCAGACAAGTGACAAGTGGAGTTCCTCAGGGTTCAGTCCTGGGACCACTCTTGTTTGGCATCTACTTCTCTGAAGTACAGGCCAACACTAATGGACTCTGGCTAACAAAGTTCGCAGATAACTGCAAACTGGGAGCCATTATTGAATCCTCAAATGATGTGGATATTCTACAAAAGGGCCTTACAGAAACAGATGGCTGGTGCCAGAACAATGGGCTCAAGCTTAATGCCAAGAAATGTATAGTTATCCCTTTTGGAAAAAAAAACATGTACCCATGAATTACCACATAGGTGGCAGTACACTAAACATCGAAAGTGTGATGAGAGACTTAGGGACACAGGTGGACAGTGGTCTCACCTTCGATAACCACATCTCCACAACAGTACGGAAATCCTATGTGGCACACCTCATGACTAAGGGCTTTTCATCCAGAAAAAAGGAGGTAATTGTCCCACTGTACTCATCCCTCATTAGTCCCATTATAGAGTATAACACCCCATTTGGTATGTACCTCAGAAGGCATCTGGAAGAGCTGGAAGGCCACAGAAATACCTCACTAAAAGAATCACAGGCCTAAAGCAGATGCCATATGCTGATCATCTAAAAAACTCCAGCTATACTCTGTGACATATTGTCTACTCAGAGCTGATCACTGCTTAACATACAAGGCCATGTCAAACCCTGAGCTGTTGGACATGCTCCACTTAAAGAAATCCCAATCCCTCAGAGCCACACACTCCAGGGATCTAAACCTTGTCATGACAATGAATAAAACATGCTGGAAGGATAGGTTCCTGACCCAGAGACTCCCCAAACTCTGGAATAGACTGCCCATACATGTCAAGCAGAGCGCCTCCTTGGCCCTCTTCAAAAGGAACTTTGATGATTGGATGGTAGATAGGAAATTCACCCCGGGGATCATGTCAGTCATCCTGCTAGACAGGGGTCTAGGGGAAGTAAATATTGTGGGAAGAAATATCCAGGGAATTGTTATGGTTAGGCTTGTATAGGCCCTAGGGCCGATAGCCTAGTACCAACCTATGAACCTGTGAACCTATGAACATACTTAAAAAATATTTCTTTAGGTCTTTGCAAGTTTCAGGGAGACACTCTGTTCCAGGTCAGAGAATGGAGACGGTATTAGACTCCCAGCAGGGCTGTTTCAAAGGCAGGAATATAGATAATAGGAGGAGATAGTCAAAAAACATTTCTTTAGGTCTTTTCAAGTTTCAGGGAGACACTCTGTTCCAGGTCATAGAATGTAGAAGGTATAAGACTGCCAGCAGGGCTCTTTCAAAGGCAGGAATATTGATAATGGGAGGAAACATTTAAAAAAATATTTCTTTTGGTCTTTTTAGTAAAGATGTATAAGTAATATTTCAGTTTGCTTCATCACAGTATGCTGGATTGTGCAAGATGGAGGGGCACTTGCAGTGTTGTTTCCCTTTCTTCCACTGTAGCGCAACCTTGGAGTTGTTATATATAATTTTGATAGGTGTGAGAGTGCAGGGGGGCTTGTCTCCCTAAAAAAATGCTTTTTGATAATTTTGATCAATTGATTTTCAACAAGTTTATCTGGATGATCTCAGTTTACAAAAGTTGAGTTTTGAACAAATATATATATATATATATATATATATATATATATATATATATATATATATATATATATATATATATTCTTCTTTCGGCTTTTCCCGGTTAGGGGTCGCCACAGAGGATCACCTGTCTGCTCATGATTGGCAGTGAAGTTTTATGGTGTCGAGTTGCCAGCCCAGTGCCCAACCTTTCACAGAAGGCACACACACACACACACACACACACTCATGCCTAGGGCCAATTTAGAGTGTCCAATCCACATACAGCATGATTTTGGGATGCAATATATATATATATATATATATATATATATATATATATATATATATCTCAATATGTGTTTGTGTGTGCATGTCTACACACACACAAACACACACACACACATATATAAATGGATCTACTTGAGTGTATCGAATGTTCACATAACTGAAATTTAAAAGAACAAGATGAAAAGATTGGAATCATATGTGAACGAATGTTTACAATGCCAAAAGTCATAAGAATGAAAAAAAAGCTGCTCTGTTTAAACACATCATTTCAAAACAAAAATCTACCTCTTGTATGTTTTTGCAGGGGGGACAATCTCTGTTGTACTCTCTAGCCCCCCACTTCACCTGTAAATTATATATATCAACTCCAAGATTGTATACAGTGAGGGAAAGGGTAAATTTCCAGATCCTGTATGTACCGCAATCTCCATTCAGAAGCTCCAAGTGGTGTTTGACATCCGCAGCTGGTTTTTCATTCTTATGACTTTCAGCATTATAAATGTTTATTTATTTTTTTATTTATTTATTTTACATTTGTTGACCGGGATAGTCCGACTGGGTGCATGTCCATTTTCAGTGGAGGCCCGGGGAGAAAAGCTCCAAGGGTTCATGTTCGTTCATGTTTGATTACTATGTTTTCGTTTTGTTCTTTTAAATTTCGGTTATGTGAAAATTCGATATACTGAAGTAGACCCGTTTATATACAGATATATATATATATATATATATATATATATATATATATATATATATATATATATATATATATATATATATATATATATGGGTGTACTGCTCTACATCGAAAATACACTTCTTCGAAATAGAGCAGTAGACCCTATACTTCAGCAAAAGTCCACTTAAATGAAAATGCACTTTCGCTGAAGTCTAGTTCCCCGGGCTACCCAAAAAAAAAAAAAAAACACTAAAACATGTTTTTGCAGTGGGGCAAGCCCTCCTGCACCCCCCTACTTAAATATATCATCTCCAAGATCGCACTAAAGCGGGGAAAAGGGAATATTCCCATTCCGCGCTGTAGTGTGACTGCCAGGTGGGGTTTGAAGTAGTGAAACTTCGAACATATTGATGGATCCCATAATGTATATATATATATATATATATATATATATATATATATATATATATAAATATGTGAGATTTTAAGTATTTTCTTCTGATTTATTTCTTAGAAAAACTGCATTGCCACCTACTTTTCGGCATTTTCTTGCTTGCAAAGTTGATATCTGTGTTAGAAACAGTATTTAGAACATACCTAGAGCCTGTTTATTGCATTTTTTGTGTTGCACTTAATTTAAAATTGTTTTTTCTTAAAATTAAAATTGGGCTAAAGGGAAGTCTCTGTGTTCACCAGTGGCAGTGTTTAACACTGAGCAGCCTGCCTGTCCCTGTAGGAGTGGTTACTGCCTAGAAACTGTAGTTTTATTGGCCATTTTGGGTCATTTCCAAACTCCTTGATCTCTCTCTCTTAAAACCCTGCAGCCGCGTGGTTTTGGCGTCTTTCCAGGCTTGATAGCTGTTGCTGAAGCACCTACCAAGAGGAGAAAATGCTGAGAGAAGAAAGGAGCCACTTTTGAGATTTTAAGTATTTTCTTCTGATTTATTTCTTAGAAAAACGGCATTGTCGCCTACTTTTCGGTGTTTTCTTGCTTGCAAAAGTTGATATCTGTGCTAGAAACAGTATTTAGAACATACCTAGAGCCTGATTATTGCATTTTTTGTGTTGCACTTAATTTAAAATCTTTTTTTCTTAGAATTGCATTTTACCTGCCTCTGACCTAGCACACACGTGTTGGGGTCATTTATTGCACTATTCTGACTAGTTTGCTACTTGTGTGTCTCTGCTATCCTTAAAAAAAAACAAAAAAACAAAAAAATCTTGCTATTTTCCCACTTTCTACAATTTAAAAAAAAAATTCAGTTACAGAGTTGCTGTTCTGAACTGTTTGTAAGTTTCTTGGAGGCCAGTGCTTACTTGGGCTAAAGGGAAGTCTCTGTGTTCATCAGTGGCAGTGGTTAACACTGAGCAGCCTGCCTGTCCCTGTAGGAGTGGTTACTGCCTAGAAACTGTAGTTTTATTGGCCATTTTGGGTCAATTCCAAACTCCTTGATCTCTCTCTCATAAAACCCTGCAATTCTCTTTTTGCGCGGTCTTGCGCACAGAGCAGCGTCGGGCAGAGCCACTTAGCTGGGGTATACTATTCCTAGCTCCACAAAGTCTACTCTGCAAATTTTCCCTTAGAACTAGGCAAGCCTCAACTGAAGTGCTTCAGATCAACTGCTCTTATTGCCGCACTTGGATAACCCAAATCAGCACTTGTCCAAATCTCCTAGACAGCACTATTATTTTCCAAATCTCCTAGAAAGCACTATTATAATACAGCATAAGATCCTCGATTGTCCGCAAGACAAGTGAAATTTACTTTTCCAAGCATGTCCAGAGGTCAGCTTCAGGTGTACTTTCCAGTTCATCTGGTGGAATTGGGCATCCTGAGGCAATGTCACAACTGCCTCATGTATACAGACAACCCTCTCCTCTTACCTCTAGACACAAACACTTGTGAGAGATGCAAATACACAGCCAGACTGGAGGCTAAGCACTCTCAACCCATGACTGTAACAGACAGTCAAGAGGAGAAGAGACACACTAGCATCACACCACCAGTCACACATGGATCTACAAAACAAGCACCGGCAAAACATACACATAAATACACAAAAACATATTTGGAGGCACTAGGTACCAATCTGAAAAAGAAACAGGGCCCTCCAAAGCAGACAAGCAAGCAACCTGCACCTCCAAACACAAGCCATAAAACACATAATTCACCTCAGCAGTGTGCCTCACGACAGTCCCTAAGGCAAAACACCATACCCAACATACTAGTAATAGGAGACTCTATAGTAAGGCACACAGATGTTCCACTCACCAGGCTGAACAAGAAGGTTACTGTCAGCTGCCTGTCGGGTGCTAGGATCCGCCACATAACACAGGCAGTTAGGTCACTACAGAATAAGTACAAGTATGATGCTGTCATTGTACATGTTGGTGTGAATGATCTAAGATGTACCTCCCTGGACTACATGAAAAGAGACATTGAGGAGCTCTCTGATCATGTAGCCCAAGCTGGTATGACCCTGACCTTGAGTAGCATACTACCTTCACCTAGAATGACACCACAATACAAAGACAAAATGATCAATTTCAACAATTGGCTAAGCTTCTGGTGTCATTCTAAGGGGATCCAGTGTCTGTCTGCCTGGGATAACATGATAGACAAGCCTTGCTGTTTCGCCATAGATGGTTTGCACCTGTCACCCCTAGGCTTTCAAATACTGGCCAAGGCTCTTGCCATCCCCATAGTGCCTTTTTTAGGCAAGACTCAAAGGACAAACCAACCACCGTAACCAGCACAGGTAACCAAAAACTAAGGGTAATGCTACTCAACGCCAGAAGTCTCAACCTCAAAATGCACGCACTCGAGGCACTCCTCAGTATGGAGAAAATCGATGTTTGTGCAGTGATGGAAACCTGGTTCAAGGCTCCAGAGAGCACCCCAGCACTACCAGGTTGCAATTCATATCATACCTTCTGGCCTCAGTAACCGGATGGCAGTACAAAGGGCAGAGGTGTATCCATATTCATCAAGGATACCCACATCTCCAGGTTAGTGGTGCAGCATGATGTCCCAGAGATCATCCATGCGCAACTATCAGCAGGCAAAATCACATTTCAAGTCATAGCCTGTTATAGATCACCCACCATGTCCCAAGATGCTCACTCAGCATTCCTTGAGGCATTGGAAAATATAAAGGTCCTACCCAACACCATAATTTTGGGTGATTTCAACTACCCTGGTATAGACTGGGCGAACTACCAAAGTTCTAACTCCTATGCCCAGCGGTTCATAGAATTTATAAATTCAAATGCCCTTGAACAACTGGTATGTTCTCCTACTAGAGGGGACAACATATTGGATTTAGTCATCACAAATATGGGCGCCCTTGTACCATACCTGTTATCACTCCCTCTCTGGTCAGATCAGACCACAAACTGATAACCCTGGACATCCTCATCCATCCACCTCCCCCAGTCAAAGAAACAATCGTAAACATCCTTTCCAAAGCAAACTTCAAACTACTCGTGTCAGAAGTGGAAAGCTTCACTATTCCCTTGCAGAAGGATAATGATATCCAGGATGCAAAATCCTACACCAAGGGACTTTATATACATCTTCAGGATTGCATGGACCGTGCTATCCCAAATAAAACCAAGACTCCTTCCTCAAGCAAGAAGAAACCAGTCTGGTGAACCCCAGATATAAGCAAACTATACAATAAAAGAAGGAGACTTATACAAAAAAAGGCCAAATCTCAAGTAGAAAAATCATCCCTGATCAGCATTAGTAAGAAATTGAGGGCCCTCATCAAGTCAACTAAAGCCAGTTTTGAAAAGAAAGTTGCCAAGGATGCCAAGGATAACCATAAGGCCTTCTATGGTTACGTCAAAAACCTAAATGGCAATGCTCAGGTCTGTTCTGAGCTAGTACAAAATGGAACAAAATACACTGACCCCACTGACATTGCCAACATCTTGGCTGAAAGGTTCAGTGCAAATACCCCCCCACCACCACCACCTGCAGGGCCTATTACTATTCCAGGGGATCATGTAACTCCAATTATTACTGATACGTTGGTTAATAAGGCACTATCTAAAGCTAAAAACACTGCCTCCATGGGACCAGATGGTGTCCAGGGCTGTGTCATACGCGAGCTCCAAAATGAATTAACCCCGCATCTGAATACCCTGTTCAGTCTCAGCCTCTTGACAGGATATGTGCCCAAAGAATGGCGCACAGCAACAGTGGTTCCACTGTACAAGGGTGGGCCCACAACTGACCCTGGGAACTAGCGACCAATAAGCCTGACCAGTCTGATCTGTAAGGCAATGGAGCGAATCATTATGGAACTCATAAATGGAGAGATTGGGAACCTCCAAACACTTGACCCCACACAGTTCGGCTTCGTCAAGGGCAGATCATGCCTCCTGAACCTGGTGGACTTCTTTGAGACAGTTACTCAGGCTATAGATAAGGGAAAGGAGGTATGCACGGCTTACCTTGACCTTGCTAAAGCATTTGACACCATTCCCCATTCGGGTATTATTGATAAACTCACCAACCTGGGCATAAACCCTTATGTCACAAGATGGATAAACTGGCTCTCAGACAGATCCCACAAAGTAAGAGTAGCGGGATCTATGTCCGAATCCAGACCAGTAACGAGCGGTGTGCCTCAGGGCTCTGTCCTGGGGCCCCTCCTGTTTGGCATATACTTCTCAGAAGTACAGGCAAGCACTGAAGGGCTGTGGCTGACCACGTTTGCGGACGACTGCAAACTGGGTGCTATAATAGAGTCTCCAGCCAACATGGATATCCTCCAGAAGGGCCTTAATGAGACTGATGCATGGTGTCAAAGCCATGGTCTCAAGCTAAATGCTAAAAAATGCGTAGTAATCCCCGTTGGAAAAAACAGAGTACCCACAAACTACCACATAGGAGGTAACCCCCTGAAATCTGAAGAAGTAATAAGGGATCTAGGGACCCAAGTAGATAGTCAGCTTTCCTTTGATAACCATGTTGCCAAGGTGATTAGAAAATCCTTCTATGTGACCCATCTGATCATGAAAGCATTTGCATCAAGATCTAAGGATGTAGTGGTGCCCCTCTACTCTTCCCTCATCAGACCCATTATTGAGTACAATGCACCAATTGGAATGTACCTGGCCAGGCATCTCCAGCAGCTGGAGAGACCACAGAGGTACCTCACTAAGAGGATTACTGGCCTCAAACAGTTGCACTATGCAGCACGATTGAAAAAACTAAGGCTTTTCTCTGTTGTATACCGCCTTCTCAGAGAAGATATCTGTCTAACATACAGAGCCATGTCCAACCCACAACTGTTGAACATGCTCCATCTTAGCAAAACCAAATCTACTCGAGCTACATGCTCTAGGGATATAAACCTCAGCACAACAATGAATAGAACATGCTGGAGGGATAGATTCCCTTTGCAAAGACTTCCCTTGCTATGGAACAAGGTCCCAATTTACATAAGACAGAGCCCCTCACTATCACTCTTCAAGAGGAACCTTGACGAGTGGATGGGTAACAGAAAGTTCACACCAGAGATCATACCAACAGCTCTACTAGATAGGGGCCAAGGGTACTAGCTGCTAGATCAAGGGCCTAGGGAACTAACCAAAGGGGCAGTGAATACCACACAATGTGGCTGGGCTAATATATGCCTTTGGGCAGATAGCCCAGTACCTACCTATGAACCTATGAACATATATATATATATATATATATATATATATATATATATATATATATGTATTATAGATATCGCCAACAAAAACAGGTTGCACAAGCCAAATCAAGGTATGGTGCACAGGTTACAGTATATATCCACAATAAAAAAAGAAAGCACCATACTGAAAAGAGGAATTTATTAAACAGACCACTAAAACAAAACACAAAATATGAGCAGCAACTGGATGAATGTTTGATTAAAGCATGGGCCCACGTGCAACAGACAGCGTCCATGATGTTTGTAACTGTGCTCATGGCATATTATGAGAGACAGATCTCTAAGTTTTTGGTTGAAGTCATGCATTATGTTGAACAAACTAAGAATTTTGAACGACAGGCTGAATATAACAAATGCTTTAGAGATTTTTCATCTGTGCTTTATGCTTATGAGAGTGAACTACAAGCACGTAAAATTAAGAAATGTAAAAGAGACAGTACTGATTATTTTAATGGGAGAGCCTTTAATGTCAGTAAGTCAGTTAGATTTATTGGGAGCCTCCAAACACTTGACCCACACAGTTCGGCTTCGTCAAGGGCAGATCATGCCTCCTGAACCTGGTGGACTTCTTTGAGACAGTTACTCAGGCTATAGATAAGGGAAAGGAGGTATGCACGGCTTACCTTGACCTTGCTAAAGCATTTGACACCATTCCCCATTCGGGTATTATTGATAAACTCACCAACCTGGGCATAAACCCTTATGTCACAAGATGGATCGCAAACTGGCTCTCAGACAGATCCCACAAAGTAAGAGTAGCGGGATCTATGTCCGAATCCAGACCAGTAACGAGCGGTGTGCCTCAGGGCTCTGTCCTGGGGCCCCTCCTGTTTGGCATATACTTCTCAGAAGTACAGGCAAGCACTGAAGGGCTGTGGCTGACCACGTTTGCGGACGACTGCAAACTGGGTGCTATAATAGAGTCTCCAGCCAACATGGATATCCTCCAGAAGGGCCTTAATGAGACTGATGCATGGTGTCAAAGCCATGGTCTCAAGCTAAATGCTAAAAAATGCGTAGTAATCCCCGTTGGAAAAAACAGAGTACCCACAAACTACCACATAGGAGGTAACCCCCTGAAATCTGAAGAAGTAATAAGGGATCTAGGGACCCAAGTAGATAGTCAGCTTTCCTTTGATAACCATGTTGCCAAGGTGATTAGAAAATCCTTCTATGTGACCCATCTGATCATGAAAGCATTTGCATCAAGATCTAAGGATGTAGTGGTGCCCTCTACTCTTCCCTCATCAGACCCATTATTGAGTACAATGCACCAATTGGAATGTACCTGGCCAGGCATCTCCAGCAGCTGGAGAGACCACAGAGGTACCTCACTAAGAGGATTACTGGCCTCAAACAGTTGCACTATGCAGCACGATTGAAAAACTAAGGCTTTTCTCTGTTGTATACCGCCTTCTCAGAGAAGATATCTGTCTAACATACAGAGCCATGTCCAACCCACAACTGTTGAACATGCTCCATCTTAGCAAAACCAAATCTACTCGAGCTACATGCTCTAGGGATATAAACCTCAGCACAACAATGAATAGAACATGCTGGAGGGATAGATTCCCTTTGCAAAGACTTCCCTTGCTATGGAACAAGGTCCCAATTTACATAAGACAGAGCCCCTCACTATCACTCTTCAAGAGGAACCTTGACGAGTGGATGGGTAACAGAAAGTTCACACCAGAGATCATACCAACAGCTCTACTAGATAGGGGCCAAGGGTACTAGCTGCTAGATCAAGGGCCTAGGGAACTAACCAAAGGGGCAGTGAATACCACACAATGTGGCTGGGCTAATATATGCCTTTGGGCAGATAGCCCAGTACCTACCTATACCTATATATATATATATATATATATATATATATATATATATATATATGTATTATAGATATCGCCAACAAAAACAGGTTGCACAAGCCAAATCAAGGTATGGTGCACAGGTTACAGTATATATCCACAATAAAAAAAGAAAGCACCATACTGAAAAGAGGAATTTATTAAACAGACCACTAAAACAAAACACAAAATATGAGCAGCAACTGGATGAATGTTTGATTAAAGCATGGGCCCACGTGCAACAGACAGCGTCCATGATGTTTGTAACTGTGCTCATGGCATATTATGAGAGACAGATCTCTAAGTTTTTGGTTGAAGTCATGCATTATGTTGAACAAACTAAGAATTTTGAACGACAGGCTGAATATAACAAATGCTTTAGAGATTTTTCATCTGTGCTTTATGCTTATGAGAGTGAACTACAAGCACGTAAAATTAAGAAATGTAAAAGAGACAGTACTGATTATTTTAATGGGAGAGCCTTTAATGTCAGTAAGTCAGTTAGATTTAATATGGATAAAGAAGGCTATTCTCAAAATGTAGGGAATAATAATCAGAAAAAGAAGCTCCAATCTATTTTAAAGAAAAAAATGGGGTCAGGGACTGGTTCTTCTTCGAATGACTCATATGTGACTACAGAGACTGAGGTGGAAATCTCTAATGAGTTGCCAGCAGCTAAAAAGAGGAATCCTTTGGTACCAAAAGAGCTGGATGGAAATACTCCAGGAAATGTTAGTTTGCTTAATGGCACCCAAATTACTGATTCTTCTATTATACATAATGTATCTTCTGTTGTGTTAACTGCATGTGAAAGAGAAGTGCTAAACAAAGGATTGGGGTTTGTTCCAACATGGTGACTGAAAATGTTTTTGTTAATGATTTATTACTTTTTTTGTAGGAAATTGAATTTAATGTTATATTTTCAAAATAATAATGCTCAGAATGAAACAGAGTTTACTTTTAGACCACATACTTTTCACCCAGCTATGAACAAATATTTGTCTATTTTTCAACAGGAAGTTTTAAAAGAATTGCATTTCAATTTTGATTATAAGATGGTTTTGAGAAGAAATGTGACCCATGAACAGTGTCATACATTAACATCTTTAAAAAATAACCATAATGTTGTTATAAATAATGCTGACAGGGGGGGGGTGCAGTAGTCCTATGGGATTGTGAAACATATGTTCAGGAGGCTATTAGTCAACTATCAGATGCTCAGTTCTATCAGAAGATGGTATTAGACCCCACTTTACATTTTAAAAAGGAGATTGATTCTTTTATGGTGTTAGCTTTTGAAGAAGGTATTATTACCAGGAATATAGTGCATAATTTGACAGTTGTTGATTCGTAGCCGCAACAGTTTTACATGCTTCCTAAAATTCATAAGGATCCTAAAAATATTCCAGGAAGGCCAATTGTGTCAGGTCATGGTTCTTTAACAGAACCTTTATCTGTATTTTTGACTAAGTATTTCAATCCTTTGTTAGTAGGTGTTCGTGCTAGGATACAAGATACCACTGAATTTTTAAATACATTGGCTGATACACAATTGAAATCCTCTTGGCATAAGTGTACCCTTGATATTATTGCTTTATACATGAAATTACCCCATTAGGCATGTCTTCAAGCTATTGATTTTTGGTTAAACAGTATATGTCTTTATGAGCCTGGGTTTAATACTTTTCTGTTATGTTTAACTGAACAAGTTTTGACAAAAATGTCTTCTATTTTAATGGGGATTGTTATCTCCCATTAAAAGGGATGGCTATGGAGGCATCTTTTGCCCCAATTTATGCAGACCTGTTTATGGGTTTCATACAGGAACAATTGATTTATGATGTTACACACAATATTTTTTTTGCCAGAAATGGATATATGGAGGCATTATCCTGATGACTGTTGGCTGATATGGAAATCTGATATTATATATTTGAAAGAGTTTGTTCAGTATTTAAATGAAAATAAATGGGGTCTATACTTCTCTATCTGTTTTGATGTTCAACAAGTTTTCTTTCTTGATGTGCTGGTTAGTAAACAACTTGATGGGACTTTAAATACCATGCTATTTAGAAAGGTGACAGAATGTAACAGTCTGTGGTGGCAGACAGCTGCCATCCATCTTACATTGTTAACAATATTCCTAAGTCCCAGTATTTAAGGATCAGAAGAATATGCTCATCTTCGGATGAGCTGTATAAAAATAATAAGGAACTGAGTTATAGGTTTTGTGTTATGAGATATAAGGATGCTATTATACATCAAGCCCAAAGTTTTGCACAGTCTGTGGAGAGATCCACTTTATTGAAGTATAAAACACATTCTCAGAATGACCATCAGACAAGTTTTATTACTACTTTTGGTGCTAATTCTAGACAGTTTTATCACCTGATTAATAAATATTGGGATATTCTTTTGTCAATTTACATATAGAAAAGGTAAAAGTATAAAGAATTTTTTGAATCATTTTAAAAAGTCTGTGCCTAGTGGCATTAAAGTATAACAGTCTATAGAAGGAATACCTTTAGTTGGATGCTTCCCATGTGGACACTGCACTGCTTGCCAATATGTTATGAAAATTAAAAATTTTCTTCTGCAATACCACTATGGCATTTGATATTAAGTGTTTTGCTCACTGTATTTCATTTTGTCTAGTTATTTTATTTACAATAAATAATTATTGGTGTTCACCTTATTTGTACTGGCAGTTTTTTGTTTTGAGTTGTGTTAGAGCATATATCCACAATGAAAAAAAACAAAACACCATACTGAAAAGAGGAATTTATTAAACAGACCACAAAGAAAAAATATATATGAGCAGCAACCAAGTTTTCCTCCCAAAACCAGGAGCTTCTTCAGTGCAGATAAACGTATTATATTATATGCAATTGTAAAACTGAAGAGACCGGAGGACGTCAAAGGAAAAACATATTCAAAGAGACAGAGCTGAAATTTGTAAAAGCTTTGCATATATCACATAATACTGGAATAACAGAAAGTATTAATATCAAAGTATATGTTTATAGAAATCCAAGATTATAATGCATGAATACATTAATATATATTTATATATAACAAAATGTATTTATATATAACATAACTTATAACAAAATAAGGAAATAATTAAATACATAAATGCATAGTCTAGCCAATCCTCACTGCACTATGATCTCAGATTTATTATATTTAAAGTGTAGGAGGTGTAGGGGATGCAGTGATACTGCACATTGGTGTGCAGTAGGATACACCTACTTTTCCTACTGTTGTGCAGTTTCACATTTGGTATCTTTAAGTTGAAGGGTATGGGAGTGGATAACAGTATTTTAATGGTGTTTTGTTTTTCATTTTTTGATCTGATTGCATTTGACAGATTTCCATTCGCCTTAATGTGTTTAACTGGAGTTTTTTAACCTTGTCTATAGCCATTTATATATTGATATAGATTAGATATAGATATAGATATAGATATATGTATACATATATAGATAGCTATAGATGTACATATTTATATCATGTAGCTATTTATATATATATATATATATATATATATATATATATATATATATATGTGTGTACATCTATACATAGACATATATAGATAGTTATATGGATATAAGTATAGACATACAGATAGACAGAACTATATCTATATCTATATCTATATCTATATCTATATCTATATCTATATCTATATCTATATCTATATGTAATATATATCTGTGTGTGTGTATTGTGTTTCTTACCCAATGCATTGAGATGCATTAAGCTCTAGTCATCAATTTACAATTTACAATTTATCAATGCACTGTTTCTTCCAAATATTAACTGTTGTCATCCTTATCTAATGGAGAAAAATGGACATATATTCCTTCTACTTTTTTAAGGTATAAAGCTGTAACTTGATTATTTCAAATGACTATTCATTATCCAGTCAATCATCCACCTTGAAAGCCTTAAAATATTCCTGTCTTCAGCCAAGAACAGCCGATTGGTCCAGAGGGATTGGCATATGTATGTATTGTCTCCATCAGTGATTTGAGAACAAACAGAGCCCGCAAGAAAGCTTGGCCAGATAACAGAATGAAACTTAAGGTGGTCATTTGTCCTATCCCACATAGAAGATGCAGGTTTATGTGCTGCCTGCATTACCTACAGTGGAGACCAATAGTCCAGAGCTATACAGATAGTGCAAGAGAGACCGGAAGTGGTCATTGTTAAGTGTACAGTGTGTGGGAATGCAACCCAAGCATATATGCATGACATCACTGCCTGCTACTCTCTCATGCAAAAATCATGACCAGTAAAGTGGAGAGCTCAACCCCCAGAATAGTTAAAGTTAAATATTTAAGCAAAGAAAAAGGCAATTATGCTCAAATATAAAACCAACATTTGTTATACAGACTGTTTCTAACAGCATATTTTGAAGAATAACAAGTCATTATTTAACTCAGATGGGAATCAGCATCCAAAAAATTTAATTCCTCTGATACTGAGAAGACCAAAAAACTCTTTGTCAAGACAGTAGAAAATAGTGGGTCTATATCAGAATATCAAAGTTTCAAAACTTCGAATCTGATATGGTTGACACCATATGATCGAAGTCTTGAAACTTTGAATCTTTTAACGGAGAGCTCCATACAGTGTGGAAAGGGAAGATTTCCCTTTTCTGCACTGTAGTGCGATCTCGGAGTTGGTATATTTAAGTAGCAGGGGGTATGGGGGTGCAGGGGTGTTTGCCCCCCTGCTTAGAGCATTTAAATTGTTTGTTTTTGTAGGTTGTTGTGTTTTGTTACATTTTCGATGTTTCAAAACTTTGATTACATGGTGTCGACCACATCAGATTCGAAGTTTTGAAACTTTGATAATGTAATGTAGACCCAAAAATAACACTCCATATTTTATTAGTTATTTGCTAACTGGGTGGGTAGACTAATCTAAGGACCCTTTTCAGCCATATCCCATGCAGTAGGTGTACATATATGCAAACTGACATTCTAATCTATTCTTTATATTAACATTCAGTTTCAGAAAAAAAATCAAAAAATTCTAGGGAAAAGGTGATGGCTTACTAAAAGATATGGAAACTAAGAAACCTGTTTGGCCAGAGAAGTTTGGTGCTATTTTAAGACTCAAGAGAAAACACTTCCTACTAGACTAATAGAATGGCCATTCTGTATGGCCATATATGTAACCTGGATGAGTTACAATATAACGAAGGAACACAGGAACAGATAATGTACTGTTTAGAAGACACATCTGAACATCTGTGCCTTTGTATCTCCTTTTTCAAGGACTTACTAGTGCTCAGCTGCAAAAACACATTTATTAGACAGTTTAAAAACATAAAAAGAAATTTGAACATATGACCACTGATTTACTACACAAACACACACACACACACACACACACACACACACACACACACACACACACTACACACATGTATATTCAAATACATACATACCTGCATATATAATATATATATATATATATATAGAGAGAGAGAGAGACACACACACACACACACACACACACACACACACACACACACACACACACACACACACACACACACACACACAAAACCCCCCAAAAAGGAAAACAGTGAACCTGTCCACTCCTTGCATGCTGTAGTGGCACAGAAAATGTCAGTGTAGCTTTAAAACCAGCCACTGTTCTGATTCCATAGCCAGTTAGTAATATCAATAAATGGAAATGTTTAACCTATGGACAGAATAGACTGGGATTCAGCATGCCATGGCATCAGTAATCCTTATCTCATCATTTCTTCATATTACTCTTAGATTAAAAAGAGGACACTGCAAGGAATAAGCCCACGAAGAACAGGAACAATCAAACATGACTTTACTCTGTTTTGTACAAATATTAGTCTGGGTAGTTACGTACCCTTTAATTTAGGAATCTCTCACCACATACTCTTAACCCAGATAAGTGGTGTGATGACTTCTTTTTCAGGGAGAGTGCTTTCATCACCTACCTAACCTGTTGTTTTCCAACCCACTTGTATGAGTTTCAGTATTTAGTTTTCATTTTATTTACTTATACATTGTTTGATTATTTTTATTGTCATTAAATGTAATACAACTGTTACTATTTCTCAGCAATACATTTTGTCACTTGTTTGGATTACCTAACTGGTAGTGACACAGTGACACTGGTTTTATATATATATATATATATATATATATATATATATATATATATATATATATATATATATATATATATACCCATTGTGGAGAGTCTGCTGTTGTTTCAAGTTAACTTCTCATTAGTGTTACTTAATTAAATAATGACAGTATCTCTGTGCTTAATTGTTTAACTTTAAATGGTTTGGGGGTGAACTCACTTTAAAGGAATGAATTATGCCATTATATGTATAGGCAAATATTGGACACTTGCATGAGTATAAAGCCACACGAAAGCAATTAAAGAATTTTATTATGATGCGCAACCTCAATAGCACTTCAAAATGAGGAGTACTGTTGCTGATTTAAAAGCTTTGGGGTAGATGGCAGAGATGCATGAGAGAGACATGCAGGACTGCTGGCTTCTAACCAAGTGAAACACATCAGTTGGCATATTAAACTAAGGTAGTGTTTATGGTCCACACTTAGGCAGTCTTCCTCTATTCTTAGATTTTCAGGATAGTTTTATGCACACTTAGCACCTAGGAAATTATTTTATTTGTTATTGGAGGGGTTTACATTGTAGTTCCAGAGTATGCTCTATACTGAACTACCCCAGGTCTGTAAAACAATGCAAACTACAGAATGTCCTCCAGACAGCTGCATTAATGTGACATCTATGTGATGTGTGCTGGGAATTAAACATGGACTTTCTTAGTTTTCTATTTTTAAAACAGATGGAGCCCTCAGTAGCCATGTGGTGCACTGGCTGATATCTAAATCAGTGATAACAGAAACATTAGAGCTAGCCCTCAGGGCCATCAGTTAATGTCCATGATTTAGTAACATGGTTTAATTTACATGGTGGGAGGCTTTCAAACCTCGATGAAATGATAACTGCTTAGTTTTAAGGCTTTTGCTTTCTATTTGTGATAAGGGGACTAAACTGTTAGAAATATCTGTTAACTTGTATAATGAATGCATACAAACTAACTCAAATATTAAGGCATATTAAACAGACGAAATATCTCTGGGACAAATTCTTTTGAAGAAATCACAATGTTATTTAGGCAGACCATATTTGCATGTGAAAGCTTTAGCCAATATGGCAAACATCTGCTACATGACTTAAATTGTAGAAGAATGAAAATAAACTGAACCACGTTGCATTGAGGGTAAAGTTCAAATTATCCCACAACTTATTAATGCCGCTTTTAAGGACTTTTGTGCCCAGTTATACTCTGGTACATTAACTAACCCTACAAACTGTAAAACTATCAATGCCCCCTTTGCCAAAATATAACTCCCCAAGTAAAAGATTTTGACTTATACAGTATAACTGCTCCTGTCACTGAAAAACAAAATTTCTTCGATCTCTTAGAGGCCCATTTCAAAGACACCTGTCCAGGATGGTATTCTCTTGGGTGCATACTAATTAATGTTCATTATTCTCACTGTCTTAGTCGCATTTTAAGTATTCTTCCAGTTTTCAAAAGCTCAGACTTTCCCTGCTCTCTTCCTATATTTGCTAACAGGCTGGTATATTTTGGGAGGAAAGACTTCAGCTATCACTGGAAGTAAGTGTTCAGTGTTTTTCTATCATCCAAAGAAGAAAGTCCTCTGACTCCATTAAATCCAGCTCTGATATTTCCAGCTTGCTGCTCAGATAAGTCCCATTTGAGAACCCCATTTCTCTTATTTAATTTTTAAATTTATTATTTTCTTTCTGTTGTCATGTTTGCTAAAGAATGCACGCACACACAAACACACACACACACACACACACACACACACACACACACACACACACACACACACACATTCACTTTAATATTTTGTTTTTGTCAGCGTTTACAATAATGCCTGTTGGTGTTTCTATTTGCAGCAGCATTTATTTGTCTTTTATTTTTGACAAATGTTTTTTTTTGCTGTGTCTGAGGAAACTGTCAGTATTTCTCTCAGAAATGTGGCATGTGTGTGTTCTGTTAATACTATATTTTCTTTATAGGGTGAATAATGTCTTCACAGTGCATTCAAATAACTTAATCCATGGTAAATCTGAGATTCAGTGTTAAAAACACACAGAGCAGAGTAATACATATAGAACATATGGGCTACTTCTTACAGTTAGAACTGCAAATTAATTGTGCCTATATTTACTGTTGCTACTCTGCTTTAATTTCAGCTTTTAACTGTAAAATATATTGCAGAACTTAGATTTTTTCAGAATTTATACATTATTTTCTGTTTGTATGACATTGCTCTATGGGTTTTTAACATCAAATCTCAGTTTTAGAATTAAGTTATCTGAGTGTACTGTGCAGATGATATTCACTCTGTTAAGAAAATATAGTTTAAATTGCTATTAAACATTATTTTATGGCAGTATAATGTGGTTAAAGTGTGTGGAGCTAATAGGTTCATAGGTTCATAGGTTCATAGGTTTATAGGTTTATAGGTTCATATGGAAGTACTAGGCTAGCTGCCCTTGCAGGTCAGTTTAAACCTATCCTGTTTCCCTTTTTGTTATCAGAATAACCTATCCCCATTTGGTTAGAGATTGTCCTTACCCATCCCATGGTTGATAATTAAATATTACCCCTAATGAGAATAACTGGGATCATACCATAGATAATTTGAAGGGATCCAAGAGTGGGATAAAGGAATAATGTTTAACGCTGGTTTGGAACATTGGTTGCTTTAGTGTTTGGACTATGTGTACTGGAAATTCTCTGACTTTTGTAATTTGCTAAAGAATTTTGTGCACATTTCAAACTGTTTTTATTTATTTATTTACTTATTTATTGATTGTGACAATGGCACAGTTTGGCAGAATTTAGCTGTGTGGGGACATATTTATTACTAGAAATATTAAATGCTTATTGTGATACATTATCCAACATTTACTTTATTATTCTGGTTGGTGTTGACTTGACTTAATGGATCCTATCTCTCATACCCTTCCTCTATCAAATCCGATTGCACATAAAAAGAAAAAAAAATGAAATAAGAACATGACTCAGCCTACAGTTAGAGATTTGTGTGACTATGTAGAGCGAGTCCTGAAATATGGAGAATGAATGGCTGAAAGATTGAACTTCTATATTCCAAGTCTGAGATGCCATTTCTCGGAATATTCCTTTTTCTCCAAGGTATGGTGATCTTGGACTTTGTGTATGTAAGCTGGAGGGTGCAGGGTAGGCTTGCCCCTACTGCAAAAAGAAGTTTTAAGTGGAAGAGCAATCATTCTACTGTGCTTTCGGTCTTGTTTTTTTGGCATGTTGACGCTCAGCATTTTGAGTGCCAACATTTCAGTAGGGAGTTGAATCAGTTGGGGTAATTGCTCATGCTGTAGACCCCTAACTTTTTCCCCTGTCTCCCTCTAGGGTAGCTTTGCTGGAACTGGGGTCAGCTATACCTTATGGTGCCGTTCCAGTACCTGATGCAGGCATGGAAGAACCAATCCTTTCAACTGTGGGAATAGTGTGAATTAAGAGACTCCTAGACATAATACTCTGTCCCAGATATTTTATCTAGTATGGAATTTCACAAGGAAAAGAAACAGAAGCTTCATCATACATCTGATAATCAGATTATAGCTGTTTATAAGGCTAAGATTTCCTTAGCTCTGAGTGCTCTGGGGCCACTAATTCTGTTAGTTGTGTTCCCATACATAGCTCTAATGCTAGCTTGGCTAGAGACTTTTATGTTGCTTAAGAGAATGATCAGGAGTCTGTTGTGCTCACTGATTTCCTAGATTTCCAGTGACTCTGATTCTTCAGAAGGTGAACCTGAGCTTACATCCAAACAAACATTTACTTTTGCTCAGATGATTGCCAAATTTAATGATGCTTTTGCTTGAGAGCGGTTCAGGACTACTCCAGAGTTAGGCAAGGTATGTGACTTTATAGAGGATGAGATACCCAATCATGTGGCTATCCTCACCTCTCTGACCATCTTTGAAAGATAGTTATAAAAGTGCCTGCCAGATACCAGTATCTATTCCAGCAGTCCCTTAAAAGGCTCAGAGAATATGTTGATTTGTTTATGTCTGGTCTCTTTTCTCATTTGACTGCTTACCCAGCTGCAGTCTTCCCATCTACCTGGTCAAATAAAAAAGTCTTTGTATTCATCTAATCCAACCCATCATGATAAAAAGTGAAAATGGTCACATCTTCAGGGCAAAATGATGTCTCTTTCCAGTAATCTAGTCTTTTGAATGTTACATTATCAAAGCTATATGTGGAAATTTATTTTACAGTCGGTATACAGTTAGGATGATCTTGCTACATCCTTATTTGCAGAACAAAAGTCTTATATGAATGAAATTGTTTCTAATTTGACTTAGGTTTCAAAACATGCTTTCAAAGATGTGTTTGAATGTGCAGATATAATCTTGTGAAATGCTGCTGCTGCTTCTGTTTTAATCTTCTAGATTTTGTTGCATATCTGGGAGGCATACATATATCTTCTCATTGTTTCTTTGTGAATTGCTTATCCAGTCTCTCTCTTCCCAATCCTTTCTAACCTCCTCTGATTGATTGTTATAGTTACTGTGCAATAGTTTATATGATCTGATAATTATTCCTTTTTTAATGGCAGCTTTGGTGGACTTTACGGATTGCCTGCAGGATGCACTGCCAGAGATGCTGGGTGGGAAGATTGGTGGGATGAGGGAGATGATTTTTCTGAGGTATGATAGAGGATCGGAATTAGCTAGACATGGTAAGGTCTTGCCATCTCTAATTATGGTGGCTGCCACAAAAGCAATTACTACAAAGTGGAAATCAAAATCTAAACCAACTATATCAGAAGTAGTAAATATCGTAATAGAGATAAAACAACTGGAACTGAGATCTTTGGGAAAAGGTAGGAGCAAACTACAAAGGAAAAATGGGAATTGTGGGAACAATGCATACAGGGGAGGAATGAGGATTAAAAGAAAGCAGGACTTAAGTGAGCTATGTAATGTTTGACTGAAAACGACTGGGTAGATTATAAATGATGTATAATGTTTGCAACTGGGAGTGTGTCAGTATGGTTTGTGATGTAAAATGCTTGCAACTAGGATTATGTCAGTGTGATTTGTTTTCATTTATATAAATGTATGATTGCATATGTCATAAGTGATGGTTTAATAAAGATGTTTCTTGTTTAAAAAAGGGGCAAGAATAGAATAATTTATATAATGTTGCTTAGGTTATATGATATATAGCAATATGTATGAAATGTAATGTTTGTTAATTTTAACTTGTTAATACAGTTTGATTACTTTTATATAAATGCAAATGTGTCTGTGGCACAATTGATAATTCAATAAAGATGTTTAACAAAAAAAAAAAAAAAAAAAAAAAAAAAAACAGTATGCTTGGTTACTTAATCAGAACTTCTCTGATGATTTAAAAGCCAGAAATGTGAATGCACCTTTATGTTCTGAACTGATGTTTGTGCCCTATGTTGCATAAATTCTTAACCAGTGAAATGAGAGAGGTATATTATTGGATGGATCCCAGACAAACAAAAGTCAGGGATCCAAAAGGACATGGCAGGAGGATAATTCTTGAAACAAAACAAGAGGCGTTGCTGTACAAAAATGTATCAACCCCTGCGAATGAATGACTATGCCCCCATTGCCCTCATTGTTCCTTCCTTCTGTTCATCATTTCTCCAGGCTCTCACTCTCTCTCAACTTTGCAGCATAGCCACAAATAGTCTCAGAAAAATGGCTTTTGAGAATAATTAAAGAGGATATACTTGATAGTGGATAGACCCCCCCCCACACCCCTTCAGCAGAATTGCACCACACCCCAGACCAGACAGAGCTTTTCCTCCAGTGCTCCAACACATGGTAAAATCAGTGGCCACAGAACCAGTGCATGCAATACACAAAAAAAAAAAAAAAAAAAAAAGATTTTACTCGAGAATCTTTTTGGTGCCAAAAGAGGAGCAGTCCTGGAGAATTGTCCTAGATTTGTCTTTTCTAAACATCTTTGTAAAAGTTAAACAAAATCCAAAATACTTACATTATAGTTGATCCTAACTTTACTTCCAGACCACTGTTTCATGGTGACTCTAGATCTCAAGGACACATCATATTCATATTGCTCCCAGTTTTAGGAAATTGTTGAGATTTGCTGTTTCTGACTTACATTATTAGTTTTCTTCATTATCCCTTGGGCTGTCTTTGCACCTTGGGTGGTTACAAACTTTCTGGCAGCAGTTGTTGCCTATTGCAGGAGCCTAGACATTCCCATTTTTCTTTATTTAGATGACTTACTGATTTGTGCAGATTCTGTATCCAGGTGCTTGCTGTCCTTAGACAAGGTCTCAGACCTCCTTTCCAAAGTGGACTTCAAACTGAACAACATACGTCATTCCTCACACCTTCTTGTTGAATTGTTTTCCCCAGATTTTAGATAGACACAGTGAAAACAATGGTCTTACTGCCAGAAGACAAAGTTCTCAGATATCAGGGCATTTTCGTGTATTTCTCTTCTATCCATGGCTTCAGCAAGAGAGTTCCTCAGAATTGTAGTCATCATTGCATTAACGATAGTCATGACTCCATGAGCCAGACTACACATGGGGAAATACTCAGTGGTACTTGAGGAATTGTTGGACTCAGCACCTTGTCCCTTGGATATCCAAGTACCAGTATCAGGATGTGTGAAACAGGAACTGCAGTAATGGAGAGATCAATTGTCTTTAAATCCAGGACTCCATTTCTCCCTTCTGACCCCAGTCCTGTCTGTTCAGACGACCCTCAGATTTTGTATGGGGAGCAGTGCTCATGGGAGTTTAACTGAAAGCTTGTGGGATCCTCAGGAATCACCAAAGCACATAAACATCAAAGACATGTTGCCAGAGAGCCATTCCTTAAAGGTTCTTCACCATTTATGATCTTCAGGTCCTCTTTTAGTGGTCACAGACAACACTTACCATGATGCAGTGCCTGAACAGGCAAAGGGGCACAAGATCATACCCTCTTTGATGGTTGAAGTGATGGCCTGGGAGCTGGCTGTATAGGCCTCATACATTCTGTCAGAGTGGCAGACAGACTAAGCAGATCTTGGACAAATCCTCATGAGTTGAAGATTCATATAGAGGTTTTCCAGGACTTGATCCAGATGTGAGGAGCACCTCAAGTAGACCTGTCTGCCTCCTTTCAAAACAATGGAAGAAATTCTTTTTAAGACATCTTTGCAGCCTAGGTTGGAAGAAAGACACTCTATCATTCTCATGGTTGGGAATGTTCCTGTATGCATTTTGCCCTTTCCAATAAAGCGCAAGGTACTTCATAAGATTCAGAAAGAATTACCAAAAATCATTGTGGTACCCCCCTTTTGGCCCAGGCAAAGTTGGTTCTCCCTTTAAATGGAATGGGTCAATAGCAATTATTACAAGCTTCTGCACAGACTGGATCTGCCTACACAGCATCGGGGTGAATGGTGTACCCCAACTTAACGCAACTGCAACTGACAACCTGGATTATTATTTTGATACCTTTTAAGCACGTGTTCCACGAAGATTTGCAGCAGGTATTTAAGGAGGCAAGAAAACCTACAACTAGAAAATCTTATATTTACAAGTGGAAGAGGTTTTCTAAGTGGTGCCTAGCCAATGACAGAAGTCTTAAAAGGGAGTTGACCCCTCTGATTTTGAAATATTTGTGTGAGCTATTTAGAGGTGGCTTGTCATATGCTTCTACCAAAGAACATCTTGCTGCCATCTCTGCTTGTCTGTCCATGGATCCCCCTCTTTCAACTATTTTTGTGCTTAAATTGTTATGAAAGTGTTGCACTTGAGACTCCCTCAAAAGCAAAATCCTGCTCCCTAAGATCCCTAATTATGTGGATATTCTACAAAAGGGCCTTACAGAAACAGATGCCTGGTGTCAGAGCCATGGGCTCAAGCTTAATGCCAAGGTATAGTTATCCCCTTTGGAAAAAAACATGTACCCATGAATTACCACATAGGTGGCAGTACACTAAACATTGAAAGTGTGATGAGAGACTTAGGGACACAGGTGGACAGTGGTCTCACCTTCGATAACCACATCACCACAACAGTCAGGAAATCCTTCTATGTGGCACATCTCATCACTAAGGGCTTTTCATCCAAAAAAAAGGAGGTCATTGTCCCACTGTACTCATCCCTCATTAGACCCATTATAGAGTATAATGCCCTGTTTTGTATGTACCTCACAAGCCATCTGGAACAGCTGGAAAGGCCACAGAAATACCTCACAAAAATAATCACAGTCCTAAAGCAGATGCCATATGCTGACCGTCTAAAAAAACTCCAGCTATACTCTGTGGCATATCGTCTACTCAGGGGCGATCTCTACTTAACATACAAGGCCATGTCAAACCCTGAGCTGTTGGACATGCTCCACTTAAAGAAATCCCAATCCCTCAGAGCCACACACTCCAGGGATCTAAACCTTGTCATCACAATGAACATAACTTGCTGGAGGGATAGGTTCCTGACCCAGAGACTCCCCATACTCTGGAATAGACAGCCCATACATATCAAGCAAAGCACCTCCTTGGCCCTCTTCAAAAGGAACCTTGATGATTGGATGGGAGATAGGAACTTCACCCTGGGTGATCATGTCAGTAGCCCTGCTAGACAAGGGTCCAGGGAAGTAAATATTGTGGGAAGAAATATCCAGGGAATTGTTATGGCTAGGCTTGTATAGGCCCTAGGGCCAATAGCCTAGTACCAATCTATGAACCTATGAACCTATGAACATACTTAAAAGATATTTCTTTAGGTCTTTGCAAGTTTCAGGGAAGACACTCTGTTCCAGGTCAGAGAACGTAGAAGGTATAAGACTCCCAGCAGGGCTGTTTCAAAGACAGGAATATAGATAATGGGAGGAGATAGTTAAAAAATATTTCTTTAGGTCTTTTCAAGTTTTCAGGAGACACTTTGTTGCAGGTCAGAGAACGCAGATGGTATAAGACTCCCAGCAGGGCTGTTTCAAAGGCAGGAATATTGATAATGGGAGGAACAGTTAAAAAATATTTCTTTTGGTCTTTTTAGTAAAGATGTATAAGTAATATTTCAGTATGCTTCAGCACAGTATGCTGGATTGTGCAAGACGGTGGTGCACTTGCAGTGTTTTTTCCCTTTCTTCCACTGTAGTCTAATCTTGGAGTTGTTATATATAATTTTGATGGGTGTGGGAGTGCAGGGAGGCTTGTCTCCCTAAAAAAAATGTTTTTTGATCAGTTTGATCAAATGATTTTCAACAAGTTTATCTGGATGATCTCAGTTTACAAAAGCTGATTTTTGAACAAACAGATATTATATATATATATATATATATATATATATATATATATATATATATATATATGTATATATATATATATATATATATATATATATATATATATATATGAATATATATTCTTCTTCTTCTTTCGGCTTTTCCAGGTTAGGGGACGCCACAGCAGATCACCTGTCCGCTCATGATTGGCAGTGGAGTTTTACAGTGTCGAGTTGCAAGTCCAGCGCTCAACCTTTCACAGAAGACACACACACGCACACACACACTCATGCCTAGGGCCAATTTAGAGTGTCCAATCCACATACATGCAGGAGGAAACCGGAGCACCCGGAGGAAACCCAGGCGACCACACACACACACACACACACACACACACACACACACACACACACACACACACACACACACACGCACACACACGCACACACAGACACACTCACAAATACACACACACACTTATATAAATGGATCTACTTGAGTGTATCGAATGTTCACATATCTGAAATTTAAAAGAACAAGATGAAAAGATTGGAATCATACGTGAATGAATGTTTACAATGCCAAAAGTCATAAGAATGAAAAAAACGGCTGCTCCATTTAAACACATCATTTCAAAACAAAAATCTACCTCTTGTATGTTTTTTCAGGAGGGACAATCTCTGTTGTACTCTCTAGCCCCCCACTTCCCCTGCAAATTATATATATCAACTCCAAGATTGTATACAGCGAGGAAAAGGGTACATTTTCAGATCCTGTATCTACCATGATCTCCATTCAGAAGCTCCAAGTGGTGTTTGACATCCGCAGCTGGTTTTTCGTTCTTATGACTTTCAGTATTATAAATGTTCGTTCATGTTTGATTCCTATGTTTTCGTTTTGTTCTTTTAAATTTCGGTTATGTGAAAATTCGATATACTGAAGGAGATTTAAGGCCTCTACCTTCTAGTTTTACTTATTGTTCCCAAGAAAGAAAGAATGGACATCTCTCTGTCTCTTTCATGAGTTTCTCCCCCTCCACTAACTCTCCCAATTTTGTTTTTAACTAGTCTGTTCTCATGTTCCTTACTCTTAAACTTGAGCTGGGAATCTCCCATATCCTTCTGAATACTTATTTTATTTTTATTTATTTTACATTTGTTGACCGGGCTAGTCTAGCTGGATATATTTCCATTTTCAGTAGAGGTCCGGGGAGAAAAGCTCCACACAGATATACAAAAGTATAAAAATATTGTTACATGGTAAATAAAGGATTAATAAACAAAAATAAAACAGGTAGTTATTACATTCTAGATATAAAAACACTTAAGAAAAGTAGAAGTAAACAGAATATTGCTTAAGAAAGCTAAAACAGATATAATACAGTAAGAGTTATGTACAATAGTTCACATCAGGTAGAAGGATTTAAACAACAAGTTGATTAGAGTTTAAATAGTGTCAGTCTTATTTACAAGACTAAGCATTTAAATGTTTGGAAGTTTGGTTAGAAGAGGTAGAAAGAGGGGTGAAGAGGGTGGTTAGTCGGGGTTACTACAAGGGCATAGCCAGTGCATTTGGAGGTGTTTTTTGAGTTTTTGTTTAAAGAGTGGCAAGGATGTAATTAGAGTTAGTTCATTGGGTAACAGGTTCCAGTTTTTTCCTGCTGTGTTGGTAAACAGAGAGTCACCAGCTGTATTATTAGACTTGTTAAGCTAGCAAGGAGTTTGCTAGAAGAACGCAGGGAGTTCAGATTATTATATGGGATTAAGAGTTTTGAGAGTATCGGGGTATTATTGGGTTGGTAAAATATCTTGTGGGCAATTATGAGTTGGGAGATTATTATATGGTTTTGGAATTCCAGCCAGTCTAGTTGCCTAAAATTAGAACAGTGGTGGGTTCTGAAGGGATTGCCAGTAGCGAATCTGGCAATGTTATTATAGGAAGCTGCTAATTTGTTAAGGTTAGTTTTCTTAAGGTTGGTAAATATAGGTGAAGCATACAGAAGGGTTGAGATTAGATGGGAGTGAGCGATCTTGGCTGTGGCTGTTGAGGTTAAAAAAGGTTTTATTCTATACAAGGAGCCTATTTTTCTGTTGACTGTTTTAATGGTGTTTATATGGTAATCAAATGAGAGATTATTGTCAATGGTTATTCCTAAAAGTTTAGTGGTAGAGTCTGGGAAAATAACAGTGCCATTGTTTGAAGAGATTGAGAAATCTAAGGGGGAGGACCTAGTAGTGGGTGTGAAGAGAAGGAGTTTTGCTTTTTTGGCATTAAGAAGGAGGCAACGTTTGGTAAACCATGTTTCTACAGTGTTGAAAACATTTTGAGTAAGAGAATATAGTTCAGATGGAGAGGTTGCTGAGCATATTAGTGTGGAGTCATCTGCATATTGAATACAGGTGGCTTGAGGAATTACTACATGGAGATCATTAATAAATAATGAGAAAAGAAGTGGTCCAAGAATGGAGCCCTGAGGGACCCCGATGGTGACAGGTAAATAGGATGAAATTTGATTTTCCCAGAGGACTGCCTGTTGCCTGTTGCCGAGGTATGATCTAAACAATTTAACGGCCAGAGAATCAAAGGAAAGAGATTCAAGAAAATTGATTAAGAGGGTATGGTTAACCATGTCGAAAAATTTAGAGAGGTCAATAAAGAGTGCAGATGAGAGGAGATACTTTCTTCACACAGATGAGAGAGAGATACTTTCTTCACACAATGTTTGTTCTACTGTATTCCATCATGTATGCTAAATTACCTTGTAGCACCTGCTTTTGTCTGACACGCTATCTGTAACTTTAATGTCTGTAACTGAAGTTTTAATGTTCTGTTTCTTTATCTGTTTTATGTGTTGCTTTTCTCCCCGGGCCTCTACTAAAAATGGACATATGTCCAGTTAGTCTAGCTTGGTCAACAAATGTAAAATAAATTAAAAATAAAAATAAAAATAAATAGACCCATATACACACACACATATATATATATATATATATATATATATATATATATATATATATATATATAAAATATATGGGTCTACTGCTCTACATCAAAGATACACTTCTTCGAAATAGAGCAGTAGACCCTACACTCCAGCGAAAGTCCACTTAAATGAAAGTGCTGAAGTTTAGTTCCCCGGGCTACCCTCCCCCACAAAAAAAACAAAACACTAAGACATGTTTTTGCAGGGGGTACTTCGAACATGTGGACTCGGTGATGTGGGGTTCGAAGTAATGAAACTTGAAACATATTGACAGATCCCATAATATGTATATGTATATATATATATATATATATATATATATATCTATATATATATATATATATATATATATGTATATATATATATATATATATATATATATATATATATATATATATATATATATTGTGCACAGGTTGAAGCATATATCCACAATAAAAAAACACAGCACCATACTGAAAAGAGGAATTTATTAAACGGACCACAAAAAAAAAAAAAAATATGAGCAGCAACTGGATGAATGTTTGATTAAAGAATGGGCCCATGTGCAACAGACAGCGTCCATGATGTTTGTAACTGTGCTCATGGTGTATTACGAGGGACAGATCTCTATGTTTTGGTTGAAGTCATGCATTATGTTGAACAAACTATGAATTTTGAATGACAGGCTGAATATAACAAATGCTTTAGAGATTTTTCATCTGTGCTTTATGCTTATGAGAGTGAACTACAAGCATGTAAAATTAAGAAATTTAAAACAGACAGTACTGATTATGTTAAAGGGAGAGCCTTTAATGTCAGTAAGTCAGATTTAATATGGATAAAGAAGGCTATTCTCAAAATGTAGGGAATAATAATCAGAAAAAGAAGCTCCAATCTATTTTAAAGAAAAAAATGGGGTCAGGGACTGGTTCTTCTTTGAATGACTCATCTGTGACTACAGAGACTGAGGTGAAAATCCCTAATGAGTTGCCAGCAGCTAAAAAGAGGAATCCTTTGGTACCAAAAGAGCTGGATGGAAATACTCCAGGAAGTGTTAGTTTGCTTAATGGCACCCAAATTACTGATTCTTTTATTATAAATAATTTTGATTATAAGATGGTTTTGAGAAGAAATGTGACCCATGAACAGTGTTATACATTAACATCTTTAAAAAATAACCATAATGTTGTTATAAATAATGCTGACATGGGGGGCTACAGTAGTCCTATGGGATTGGGAAACATATGTTCAGGATGCTATTAGTCAACTATCAGATGCTCATTTCTATCAGAAGATGGTATTAGACCCCACTTTACATTTTAAAAAGGAGATTGATTATTTTATGATGTTAGCTTTTGAAGAAGGTATTATTATTACTAGGAATATAGTGCATCATTTGACAATTGTTGATTCGTAGCAGCAATAGTGTTACATGCTTCCTAAAATTCATAAGGATCCTAAAAATCCTCCGGGAAGGCCAATTGTGTCAGGTCATGGTTCTTTAATAGAACATTTATCTGCATTTTTGACTAAGTATCTCAATCCTTTGTTATTAGGTGTTCGTGCTAGGATACAAGATACCACTGAATTTTTAAATATATTGGCTGATACACAATTGAAATCCTCTTGGTATAAGTGTACCATTGATATTATTGCTTTATACATGAATATACCACATTGGGCAGGTCTTCAAGCTATTGATTTTTGGTTAAACCATTGTTAGAAAAATATGTATTAGTAATATGCATGCTTAGTGCATTCGAAGTTTAAAAGGGTTAATACATTTATTCTGTTCACACTGCATGAATCTGCACAGCTATTAGAAACATAACAGGGAGCATTTGATTTCTGCTAATGTCATGAAAATAATAAGAAGTGTTTCATTTCTACTAGTGTCATGAGACTTAACAAAGAGTTATTGATTTTCTGCTTATGCCATGAGAAAGTACACAGCTGCTAGAAGCTATTGATAATGAAAACAAAGGATGCTTGAAAGTATAAAGCGTAGTCAGCATTACTTGTACTTAAGCTAGAAATGTACCTTGAATCTAGGCAAAATGTAACACATATATTAGAACTGCACAACTGAAGAATTGAAAGTTTGTGGTGGGCTAAAATAAGCCCCAAGGCCAGGTTGTTTTTCTCAAATGTTTTGTAAATCAGCAGTTATTCTCAACTAGTCAGCAATTAGTCTAGTAACATTTTCTGTAGAACAATAGAGAAAGCTGTGTCTAACTACGTCAGCAATAGGAGTAGCATTTCTGTGTAACATGGAAAAAACTGTATAAAAATGCCATACTAATTATTAATGTCCAGACAAATCATTCTGCCTGCATGCTTTGTCTCCTTGCTGCAAGTTAATAAAGGGTGCCTTACTTGAACCTTACGTGAATTGGCCTTTGAAGTTTTTTCCTTTGACAACCATATATGTCTTTATGAGCCTGGGTTTAATACTTTTCAGTTATGTTTAACAGAATGAGTTTTGACAAAAATGTCTTCTTTTTTAATGGGGATTGTCATCTCCCATTAAAAGGGATGGCTATGGAGGTATCTTTTTCCCCCATTTATGCAGATCTGTTTATGAGTTTCATACAGGAACAATTGATATATGATGTTCCACACAATATTTTTTTGCCAGAAATGGATATATGTAGGCATTATCCAGATGACTGTTGGCTGATATGGAAATCTGATATTATATATTTGAAAGAGTTTGTTCAGTGTTTAAATGAAATTAAATGGGGTCTATACTTCTCTATCTCTTTTGATGTTCAACAAGTTTTCTTTCTTGATGTGCTGGTTAGTAAACAACTTGATGGGACTTTAAATACCATGCTATTTAGAAAGGCGACAGAATGTAGTAGTTTGTTGCTTGCAGACAGCTGCCATCCATCTTACATTGTTAACAATATTCCTAAGTCCCAATATTTAAGGATCAGAAGAATATGCTCATCTTCGGATGAGCTGTATAAAAATAATAAGGAACTGAGTTATAGGTTTCGTGTTATGAGATATAAGGATACTGGTATACATCAGGCCCAAAGTTCTGCACAGTCTATGGATAGATCCACTTTATTGAAGTATAAAACGCATTCTCAGGATGACCATCAGACAAGTTTTTATTACTACTTTTAGTGCTAATTCTAGACAGTTTTATCACCTGATTAATAAATATTGGGATATTCTTTTGTCAATTTACATATAGAAAAGGTAAAAGTATAAATCATTTTTTTAATCATTTTAAAAAGTCTGTGCCTAGTGGCATTAAAGTACAACAGTCTGTAGAAGGAATACCTTTAGTTGGATACTTCCCATGTGGACACTGCACTGCTTGCCAATATGTTATGAAAATTAAACATTTTCTTCTGCAATACAGCTATGGTATTTGATATTAAGTGTTTTCCTCACTGTATTTCAGAATGGGTGACTTATTTGGCTGAATGTCAGTGTTCTGCATTTTATATAGGTCAAACGTCTAGATGATTTAAGATTCGTATTTCTGAACATTTCAGTGATATTCGTTTCCCAAAGAATGTCTAATGCTTTATATAGGCATGCATTGCAACATTCTACTGCTAGGTTTAGATTTACAGCTATTGACCATATTATGGCTAAAGAAAGTAATAAATTAGGTTGGCACAATGTATTGAATAAAAAAGAAAAGTTTTGGATAATTAAGCTTGGGGCTTTGTTTCCTCCTGTTTTAAATGACATGTTATAATTGGTGAAAGGTGCGGGGTGATTTGTTCAGTTTATTTAATTACTATTGTGGATGAGATCTGTATTTTTACTTGTGTTTACACTAAAGAAGGCTTTTTCCAAAACTGGTTTGTAGCTGTAACATTCTGTCTAGTGATTGTAATTACAATAAATAATTATTGGTGTTCACCTTATTTGTACTGGCCGTTTTTTGTTTTGAGTTGTGTTAGAGCATATATCCACAATGAAAAAACACAGCAAAATACTGAAAACAGGAATTTATTAAACAGACCACAATATATATATATATATATATATATATATATATATATATATATATAGAGAGAGAGAGAGAGAGAGATATATATATAGATAGATATATATATAGATATATGAGCTACAACCAAGTTGTCCTCCAAAACCAGGAGCTTCTTCAGTGCAGATACACTTATTATATCATATGCAATTTTAAAAATGAAGAGACTAGAGGACGTCAAAGGAAAAAGATATTCAAAGAGACAGAGCTGAAATTTGTAAAAACTTTGCATATATCACATAATATTGGAATAATAAAAAGTATTAATATCAAAGTATATGTTTATAGAAATCCAAGATTATAATGCATGAATACCTTAATATATATTTATATATAACAAAACTTATTTATATATAACATAACTTATAAAAATAAGGAAATAATTAAATACATAAACGCATAGTCTAGCCAATACTCACTGCACTATGATCTCAGATTTATTATATTTAAATTCTAGGAGGTGTAGGTGATCCAGTGATACAGCACATTGGTGTGCAGTAGGATACACCTACTTTTCCTACTGTTGTGCAGTTTTACATTTGGTATCTTTAAGTTGAAGGGTATGGGAGTGGATAATAATATTTTTAATGGTGTTTTGTTTTTCATTTTTTGATCTGATTGCATTTGACAAATTTCCATTTGCCTTAATGTGTTTAACTGGGGTTTTTTGACCTTGTCTATAGCCATTTATATATTGATATAGATTATATATAGATATAGATATATGTATACATACATAGATAGCTATAGATGTACATATTTATTTCATGTAGCTATTAATATATATATATATATATATATATATATATATATATATATATATATATACATATATGTGTAGATCTATACATAGACATATATAGATAGATATATGGATATAAGCATTGACATATAGATAGACAGAACTATATCTATATCTATATGTAATATGTATGTGTGTGTGTGTGTGTGTGTGTGTGTGTGTGTGTGTGTGTGTGTGTGTGTGTGTGTGTGTGTGTTTGTGTGTGTATTGTATTTCTTACCTAGTGCATTAAGAGATACCTTAACCTCTAGTCATCAATTTACAATTTACAATTTATCAATGCACTGTTTCTTCCAGATATTAACTGTTGTCATCCTTATCTAATAGACAAAACATGGACATATATTCCTTCTACTTTTTTAAGGTATAAAGCTGTAACTTGATTATTTTGAATGACTATTCATTATCCAGTCAATCATCCACCTTGAAAGTCTTAAAATCTTCCTGTCTTCAGCCAAGAACAGCCGATTGGTCCAGAGGGTGGGCATATGTATGCATTGTCTCCAGCAGTGATTTGAGAACAAACAGAGCCCACAAGAAGGCTTGGCCAGATAACAGAATGAAACTAAAGGTGGTCATTTGTCCTATCCCACATAGAAGATGCAGGTTTATGTGCTGTCTGCATTACCTCCCGTGGAGACCAATAGTCCAGAGATATACAGATAGTGCAAGAGAGACTGGAAGTGGTCATTGTTAGGTGTACAGAGAGTGGGAATGCAACCCAATCATGTATGCATGACATCAGTGCCTGCTACTCTCTCATGCAAAAAATCATGACCAGTAAAGTGGAGAGCTCAACCCCCAGAACATTTAAAGTTAAATATTTAAGCAAAGAACAAGTCAATTATGTTCAAATATATAACCAACATTTGTTGCACAGACTGTTTCTAACAGTATATTTTGAAGAATAACATGTCATTATTTAGCTCAGATGGGAATCAGCATCCAAAAAATTTAATTTCTCTGATACTATGAAGATGAAAAAACTCTTTGTCAAGACAATAAAAAATAGTGGGTCTATATCAGAAGACCAAAGTTTCAAAACTTCGAATCTGATATGGTTGACACCATATGATCGAAGTCTTGAAACTTCGAATCTTTTAACAGAGAGCTCCGTACAGTGTGGAAAGGGAAGATTTTCCTTTTCTGCATTGTAGTGTGATCTCGGAGTTGGTATATTTAAGTAGCAGGGGGTATGGGGGGTGCAGGTGTGCTTGCCCCCCTGCTTAGAGCATTTAAATTGTTTGTTTTTGTAAGTTGTTATGATTTTTTACATTTTCGATGTTTCAAGACTTAGATTATATGGTGTCGACCATATCATATTCGAAGTTTTGAAACTTTGATAATGTAATATAGACCCAAAAATAACACTCCATTTTTTATTAGTTATTTGCTAACTGGGTGGGTAGACTAATCTAAGGTCCCTTTTCAGCCATAATCCATGCAGTAGGTGTGCATATATGCACACTGACATTCTAATCTATTCTTCATATTAACATATAGTACACAATATTAATATTAAGATTCAGTTTCAGAAAAAAAAAAAAAAATTCTAGGGAAAAGGTAATAGCTTACTAAAAGATACGGAAACTAAGAAACCTGTTTGGCCAGAGAAGTTTGGTGCTATTTTAAGTCCCAAGAGAAACCATTTCCTACTAGACTAATAAAATGGCCACCCTGTATGGCCATATATGTAGCCTGGATGAGTTACAATATAATGAAGGAACACAGGAACAAATAATACACTGTTTAGGAGACACATCTGAACATCTGTGCCTTTTTACCTCCTTTTTCAAGGGCTTACTAGTGCTCAGGTGCAAAAACACATTTATTAGACAGTAGTTTAAAAACATAAAAAGAAATTTGAACATATGACCACTGATTTACTACACACACACACACACACACACACACACACACACACACACACACACACACACACACACACGCACACACACACACACACACACACACACACACACACACACACAGACACAGACACACACACACACATGACCCCCTCCCAAAAAAAAGAAAAAAGTGAACCTGTCCACTCCTTGCATGCCATAGTGGCACAGAAAATGTCAGTGTAGCTTTAAAACCAGCCACTGTTCTGATTCCATAGCCAGTTAGTAATATCAATAAATGGAAATGTTTAACCTATGGACAGAATAGACTGGGATTCAGCATGCCATGGCATCAGTAATCCTTATCTCATCATTTCTTCATATTACTCTTAGATTAAAAAGAGGACACTGCAAGGAATAAGCCCAAGAAGAACAGGAACAATCATACATGACTTTACTCTGTTTTGTACAAATATTAGTCTGGGTAGTTACGTACCCTTTAATTTAGGAATCTCTCACCACATACTCTTAACCCAGATAAGGGGTGTGATGACTTCTTTTTCAGGGAGAGTGCTTTCATCACCTACCTAACCTGTTGTTTTCTAACCCACTTGTATGAGTTTCAGTATTTAGTTTTCATTTTATTTACTTATACATTGTTTGATTATTTTTATTATAATTAAATGTAATGCAACTGTTACTAATTCTTAGCAATACATTTTGCCACTTGGTTAGATTACCTAACTGGTAGTGACACAATGATACTGATTTATACATAAATACCCATTGTGGAGGGTCTGCTGTTGTTTCAAGTTAACTTCTTATTAGTGCTACTTAATTAAGTAATGATAGCATCTCTGTGCTTAATTGTTTAACTTTAAATTGTTTGGGGGTGAACTCCTCACTTTAAAGGAATGAATTATGCCATTATATGTACAGGCAAATAGTGGACATTTGCAGGAGTATAAAGCCACACAAAAGCAATAAAGAATTTTATTATGATGTACAACCTCAATAGCACTTCAAAATGAGGAGTACTGTTGCTGATTTAAAAGCTTTGGGGTAGATGGCAGAGATGCATGAGAGAGACATGCAGGACTGCTGGCTTCTAACCAAGTGAAACACATCAGTTGGCATATTAAACTAAGGTAGCGTTTATGGTCCACACTTAGGCAGTCTTCCTCTATTCTTATATTTTCAGGATAGTTTTATGCACACTTAGCACCTAGGAAATTCTTTTATTTGTTATTGGGAGGGGTTTACATTGTAGTGCCAGAGTATGCTCTATACTGAACTACCTCATTTCTGTAAAGCAATGCAAACTACAGAATGTCCTCCAGACAGCTGCATTAATGTGACATCTATGTAATGTGTGCTGGGAATTAAACATGGACTTTCTTAGTTTTCTATTTTTAAAACAGATGGAGCCCTCAGTAGCCATGTGGTGCACTGGCTAATATCAAAATCAGTGATAATAGAAACAGTAGAGCTAAGCACTCAGGGCCATCAGTTAATGTCCATGATTTAATAGCATGGTTTAATTTACATGGTGGGAGTCTTTCAAAACTCAATGAAATGATAACTGCTTAGTTTTATGGCCTTTGCTTTCTATTTCGGATAAGGGAACTAAACTGTTAAAAATATCTGTTAACTTGTATAATGAATGCATACAAACTAAATTCAAATATTGAGGCATATCAATCATACAAAATATCTCTGGGACAAACTCTTTTGAAGAAATCTCAATGTTATTTAGGCAGAGCATATTTGCATGTGAAAGCTTTAGCCAATAGTGCAAACGTCTGCTACATGCCTTAACTTGTAGAAGAATGAAAATAAACTGAACCACGTTGCATTGAGAGTAAAGTTCAAATTATCCCACAACTTATTAATGCTACTTTTAAGGACTTTTGTGCCCAGTTATACTCTGATACATTAACTGACCCTACAAACTGAAAAACTGCTATCAATGCCCCCTTTCCAAAATATAACTCACCAAGTAAAAGATTCTGACTTATACAGTATAATTGCTTCTATCACTGAAAAACAAAGTTTCTTTGATCTCTTGGGCCCATTTCTAAGACACCTGTCCAGGATGGTATTCTCTTGGGTGCATACTAATTAATGTTCATTATTCTCACTGTCTTAGTCGCATTTTAAGTATTCTTCCAGTTTTCAAAAGCTCAGACATTCCCTGCTCTCTTCCTATATTTGCTAACAGGCTGGTATATCTTGAGAGGAAAGACTTCAGCTATCATTGGAAGTAAGTGTTCAGTGTTTTTCTATCATCAAAGAAGAAAGTCCTGTGACTCTTCATTAAATCCACCTCTGATATTTCCGGCTTACTGCTCAGATAAGTCCCATCTGAGAACCCCATTTGTCTTATTTTATTTTTAAATTTATTATTTTCTTTCTGTTGTTATGTTTGCTAAAGAATGCACACACACACACACACACACACACACACACACACACACACACACACACACACACACACACACACACATTCATTTTAATATTTTATTTTTGTCAATGTTTACAATAATGCCTGTTGGAATTTTTATTTCCAGCAGCATTTATTTATCTTTTATCTTTGACAAATGTTTGTTTTTGCTGTGTCTGAGGAAACTGTCACACACAGAGCAGAGTAATACATGTAGAAAATATGGGCTACTTCTTACAGTTAGAACTGCAAATTAATCATGCCTATATTTACTGCTGCTACTCTGCTTTAATTTCAGCTTTTAACCATAAAATATATTGCAGAACTTAGATTTTTTTCAGAATTTATACATTATTTTCTATTTGTATGACATTGCTCTATGGGTTTTTAACATCAAATCTCAGTTTTAGAATGAAGTTATCTGAGTGTACTGTGCAGATGTTATTCACTCTGTTAAGAAAATATAGTTTAAATTGCTATTAAACATTATTTTATGGCAGTATAATGTGGTTAAAGTGTGTGGAGCTAATAGGTTCATAGGTTCATAGGTTTATAGATTCATAGGTTCATATGGAAGTACTAGGCTAGCTCCTCTTGCAGGCCATTTTAAACCTATCCAGTTTCCCTTTTTGTGCTCAAAATAACCTATCCTATTTGGTTATAGATTGTCCTTACCCATCCCATGGTTAATAATTAGATATTACCCCTAATGAGAATAACTGGGATCATACCATAGATAATTTGAAGGGATCCAAGAATGGGATAAAGGAATAATGTTTAATGCTGGTTTGGTTGCTTTAGTGTTTGGACTTTGTGTACTGGAAATTCTCTGACTTTTGTCACTTGTTAAAGAATTCTGTGCACATTTCAAACTGTTTTTATTTATTTATTTACTTATTTATTGATTGTGACAATGGCACAATTTGGCAGAGTTTAGCTGTGTGGGGCCGTATTTATTACTAGAAATTTTAAATGCTTATTGTGATACATTATCCAGCTTTTACTTTAATATTCTGGCTGGTGTTTTCTCACTTGACTTAATGGATCCTATCTCTCATACCCTTCCCCTATCAAATCCGATTGCACATAAAAAGAAAAAAAAAATGAAATAAGAACATGACTCAGCCTACAGTTAGAGATGTGTGTGACTCTGTAGAGCGAGTCCTGAAATATTGAGAATGAATGGCTGAAAGATTGAACTTCTATATTCCAAGTCTGAGATGCCATTTCTCGGAATATTCCTTTTTCTCAAAGGCATGGTGATCTTGGACTTTGTGTATGTAAGCTGGAGGGTGCAGGGTAGGCTTGTCCCTACTGCAAAAAGATGTTTTAAGTGGAAGAGCAATCATTTTACAGTCTTTTTTATTTTTGGCATGTTGACACTCAGCATTTTGAGTGCCAACATTTCAGTAGGGAGCTGACTCAGTTGGGGCCCTTGCTCATGCTGTAGACCCTTTACGTTTTTCCCTGTCTCCCTCTAGGGTAGCTTTGCTGGAACTGGGGTCAGCTATACCCTATGGGGCCATTCCAGTACCTGGTGCAGGCATGAAAGAACCAATCCCTTCAGCTGTGGAAATAGTGTGAATTAAGAGACTCCTAGACATAATACTCTGTCCCAGATATTTTATCTAGAAGGGAATTTCACAAGGAAAAGAAACAGAAGCTTCATCATACATCTGATAATCAGATTATAGTGGTTTATAAGGCTAAGATTTCCTTGACTAAGAGTTCTCTGGGGCCACTAATTCTGTTAGTTGTGTTCCCATACATGGCTCTAATGCTAGCTTGTTAGAGACCTTTGTGTTGCTTAAGAGAATGATCAGGAGTCTGATGTGCTCACTGATTTCCTAGATTTCCAGTGACTCTTATTCTTCAGAAGGTGAACCCGAGCTTACATCCAAACAAACATTCACTTTTGCTTAGATTTTTCCAGATTTAGTGATGCTTTTGCTTGGGAGTGGTTCAGGACTACTCCAGAGCTAGGCAGGGTATGTGACTTTATAGAGGATGAGATACCCAATCATGTGTCTATCCTCCCCTCTCTGACCAGCCATGGAAGATAGTTATAAAACTGCCTGCCAGATACCAGTATCCATTCCCTAAAAAGGCTCAGGGAATATCTTGATTTGTTTATGTCTGTTCTCTTTTCTCATTTGACTGCTGACCCAGCTGCAGTCTTCCCATCTACCTGGTCAAATAAAAAAAGTCTTTGGTTTCATCTAATCCAACCCCTCATGATAAACAGTGAAAATGGTCACATCTTCAGGGCACAATGATGTCTCTTTCTAGTAATCTAGTCTTTAGAATGTTAAATTATCAAACTATATGTGGAAATTTATTTTACAGTCGGTATACAGTTAGGATGATCTTGCTACATCCTTTTCTGTGGAACAAAAAGTCTTATATGAATAAAATTGTTTCTAATTTGACTTAGGTTTCAAAACATGCTTTCAAATATGTGTTTGAATGTGCAGATATAATCTTGTCAAATGCTGCTTCTTCTGTTTTAAGACATTTCCAAGCAAAAATCCTAAATCTTCTAGATTGTGTTGCATATTTGGGAGACATACATACATATATATTCCCATTGTTTCTTTGTGAATTGCATATCCAGTCTATCCCTTCCCAATCCTTTCTAACCTCCTCTGATTGATTGTTATAGTTACTGTGCAATATTTTATATGCTCTGATAATTATTCCTTTTTTAATGGCAGCTTTGGTGGACTTTAAAAATTGCCTGCAGGGTGCACTGCCAGAGATGCTGGGTGGGCAGATTGGTGGGATGAGGGAGATGATTTTTCTGAGGTATGATAGAAGATTGGAATTAGCTAGACATGGTAAGGCCTTGCCGTCTCTAATTATGTTGGCTGCCAAAAAAGCAGTTACTACAAAGTGGAAATCAAAATCTAAACCAACTATATCAGAAGTAGTAAATATCGTAATAAAGATAAAACAACTGGAATTGAGATCTTTAGGAAAAGGTAGGAGCAAACTACATAGGAAAAAATGGGAATTGTGGGAACAATGCATACAGGGGAGGAATGAGGATTAAAAGAAAGCAAGACTTAAGTGAGCTATGTAATGTTTGACTGAAAACAACTGGGTAGATTATGAATGATGTATAATGTTTGCAACTGGGAGTGTGTCAGTATGGTTTATGATGTAAAATAAGTTTCCTATGTAGTTTGCTCCTGCCTTTTCCTAAAGATCTCAATTCCATTTGTTTTATCTCTATTACGATATTTACTACTTCTGTCCCCTGCCATAAACAAACTCTACAACAGAAGAAAGAGACTGTTGCAAAAAAGAGTAAAATCCCATGATTGGAGAAACTCCCTGGTCAGCCTCAGTAAGAAGCTGAGAACTCTCATAAAATCCTCCAAAGCTAGTTACGAAAACAAAATCGCCACTGACTCAAAAGACAACCACAAAGCATTCTATAGCTATGTCAAGAATCTCAATGGCAACACTCAGATCTGCTCTGAGTTATAGCACAATGGCACTAAATATACAGAACCAACTGATATTGCCAACATCCTGGCAGATAGGTTCAGCGCTAACTTTACCCCCATGTCATACCCTAAAGGGCCAATCTCTATACCAGAAGAATGCAAAGGTCCTGTAATCACGGCTGCACAGGTAAAAAACACAGTATCCAAAGCCAAGAACACAGCCTCCATGGGACCTGACAACATCCCAGGCTGTGTTCTACATGAACTACAGAACGAACTGGCACCCCACCTAAGTACCATGTTCAATCATAGCCTCACCTCAGGCTATGTGCCCACTGAATGCCACACAGCGATGGTTATCCCACTCCACAAAGGGGGAGCCACCATGGACTCTGGAAACTACTGCCCCATTAGCCTAACGAGCCTGGTCTGCAAGGCTATGGAACGTATCATCATGGAACTTATAACCAATTACATTGGTAATCTCCAAACTCAGGACCCCACCCAGTTTGGGTTTGTAAAAGGCAGATCATGTCTCCTAAACCTGATAGACTTATTTGAAGTAGTCACCAAAGCTGTAGATATGGGTAAGGTGGTTCACACAGCCTATCTAGATCTCACCAAGGCTTTTGACACCATCCCCCACTCTGGAATTATAGATAAACTCACTAAACTAGGTATAAATCCCTATGTCACAAGATGGGTTGCCAACTGGCTTACTGACAGAACCCACACTGTGAAAGTAGCAGACTCAAAATCCAACTTCAGGCCAGTGACAAGTGGAATACCACAGGGTTCAGTCCTGGGTCCTCTCCTGTTTGGTATCTACTTCTCTGAAGTACAGGCTAACACAGAAGGTCTTTGGCTAACAAAGTTCGCAGATGACTGCAAACTAGGAGCCATAATCAAAACTCCAAAAGATGTGGACATCCTACAAAAGAGCCTCACTGAGACAGATGCCTGGCATCAAAGCCATGGCCTCAAGCTCAATGCCAAAAAGTGCATTGTCATCCCTTTTGGTAAAAACTCTGTACCCATGAACTACCACATAGGTGGTAGTCTACTTAACAATGAAAGTGTGATAAGAGACCTTGGGACACAGGTGGGCAGTAGTCTCTCCTTTGATAATCACATCACCACAGTAGTCAGGAAATCCTTCTACGTGGCACACCTCATCACAAAAGGTTTCTCATCCAGGAAAAAAGAGGTCATTGTTCCCCTCTATTCGTCACTCATTAGACCCATTATAGAGTACAATGCCCCTTTTGGTATGTACCTCACAAGACATCTACAACAACTGGAAAGGCCACAGAAATACCTCACAAAGAGAATTACCAGCCTCAAACAGATGCCCTACGCAGACCGTCTAAAAAAACTTCAGCCTTACTCCGTCGCATATCGCCTACTCAGAGGCGATCTCTGCCTAACACACAAAGCTATGTCAAACCCAGAGCTTTTAGACATGTTCCACTTAAAGAAATCCTAATCCCTATGAGCTACACACTCTACGGACCTAAACCTTGTCACCACAATAAACAGAACATGCTGGAGGGATAGATTCCTGGCCCAGAGATTTCTCATACTCTGGAACAAACTACCTATCTATATCAAACAGAGCTCCTCATTAGTACTCTTCAAGAAAAATCTTGATGATTGGATGGGAGATAGGAAATTCACCCCGGGGATCACTTCTGTGGCTCTGCTCAACAGTGGCACAGGAAAATAATTTTCTTGGGTGGCGAAAGCCAGGGTACCTTTTGGCTAGGCTTATATAGGCCCTAGGGCCAATAGCCTAGTACCTACATATGAACCTATGAAAATGCTTGCAATTAGGATTATGTCAGTGTGATTTGTTTTCATTTATATAAATGTATGATTGCTTATGTCATAAGTGATGGTTTAATAAAGATGTTTCTTGTTTAAAAAGGGGCAGGAATAGAATAATTTATATAATGTTGCTTAGGTTATATGATATATAGCAATATGTGTGAAGTGTAATGTTTGTTAATTTTAACTTGTTAATGCAGTTTGATTACTTTTATAAAATGCAAATCTGTGTGTGGCACAAGTGATAATGCAATAAAGGTGCTTAACAAAAAAAAATAAATAAATAAAAACCAGTATGCTTGGTTACTTAATCAGAACTTCTCTGATGATTTAAAAGCCAGAAATGTGAATGCACCTTTATATTCTGAACTGATGTTTGTGCCCTATGTTACATAAATTCTTAACCAGTGAAATGAGAGAGGTATATTATTGTATGGAGTATCTAGGATGTTTCACATACCCACGTTCTCCCTATACAAGGCATATTCTTTCAAGAGGCAGAACAAACAAAAATCCCAGACAAACAAAAGTCAGGGATCCAAAAGGACATGGCAGCAGGATAATTCTTGAAACAAAACAAGAGGAGTTGCTGTACAAAAATGTATCAACCCCTGCAAAGGAATGACTATGCCCCCATTGCCCTCATTGTTCCTTCCTTCTGTTCATCATTTCTCCAGGCTCTCACTCTCTCTCAACTTTGCAGCATAGCCACAAATAGTCTCAGAAAAATGGCTTCTGAGAATAATTAAAGAGGATATACTTGATAGTGGATAGAACCCCTCCCCCTTCAGTGGAATTCCACCACACCCCCAGACCAGACAGAGCTTTTCCTCCAGTGCTCCAGCACAAGGTAAAATCAGTGGCCACAGAACCAGTGCATGCAATACACACACACAAAAAAAAAAAAAAGGATTTTACTCAAGAATCTTTTTGGTGCCAAAAAAGAAGCAGTCCTGGAGAATTGTCCTAGATTTGTCTTTTCTAAACATCTTTGTAAAAGTTAAAAAAATCCAAAATACTTACGTTATAGTTGGTCCTAACTTTATTTCCAGACCACTGTTTCATGGTGACTCTAGATCTCAAGGACACATCATATTCATATTGCTCCCAGTTTTAGGAAATTTTTCAGATTTGCTGTTTCTGACTTACATTATTAGTTTTCTTCATTACCCCTTGGGCTGTCTCTGCACCTTGAGTGGTTACAAACTTTCGGGCACCAGTTGTTGCCTATTGCAGAAACCTAGACATTCACATTTTTCTTTATTTAGATGACTTACTGATTTGTGCAGATTCTGTATCCAGGTGATTGTTGCCCTTTGACAAGGTCTTAGACCTCCTTTCCCAAGTGGACTTCAAATTGAACAACATACGTCATTCCTCACACCTTCTCATTGAATTGTTTTCCTCAGATTTTAGATAGACACAGTGAAAACAATGGTTTTACTGCCAGAAGACAAAGTTTTCACATATCAGGGCATTTTCTTGTATTTTTCTTCTATCCATGGCTTCCGCAAGAGAGTTCCTCAGAATTGTAGTCATCATTGCATTAACGATAGTCATGACCCCACTAGCTAGATTACACACGGGGAAATATTCAGTGGTACTTGAGGAATTGTTGGACTCAACATCTTGTCCCTTGGATTTCCACGTACCAGTATCGGGATGTGTGAAACAGGAATTGCAGTAATGGAGAGATCAATTGTCTTTAAATCCAGGACTCCATTTCTCCCTTCTCACCCCAGTCCTGTCTGTTCAGACGACCCTCAGATTTTGCATGGGGAGCAGTGCTCATGGGAGTTTAAATGAAAGCTTGTGGGAGTCTCAGGATACACCAAAGCACATAAACATCAAAGACATGTTGCCATTGAGTCATTCCTTAAAGGTTCTTCACCATTTATGATCTTTAGGTCCTCTTTTAGTGGTGCCTGAACAGGCAAAGGGGCACAAGATCATACCCTCTTTGATGGTTGAAGTGATGGCCTGGGAGCTGGCTGTATAGGCCTCATACATTCTGTCAGAGTGGCAGACAGACTAAGTAGATCTTGGACAAATCCTCATGAGCTGAAGATTCATATAAAGGTTTTCCAGTACTTGATCCAGATGTGAGGAGCACCTCAAGTATACCTGTCTGCCTCCTTTCAGAACAATGGAAGAAATTCTTTTCAAGACATCTTTGCAGCTTAGGTTGGAAGAAAGACACTCTATCATTCCCATGGTTGGGAATGTTCCTGTATGCATTTCTCCCTTTCCAATAAAGCCCAAGGTACTTCTCAAGATTCAGAAATAATTACCAAAGATCATTGTGGTAACCCCCTTTTGGCTCAGGCAAAGTTGGTTCTCCCTTTAAATGGAATGGGTCAATAGCAATTATTATAAGCTTCCTCACAGACTGGATCTGCTCACACAGCATCAGGGTGAATGGTATACCCCAATGTACAGCAACTGCAACTAACAACCTGGATTATTATTTTGATACCTTTTAAGCACGTGTTCCATGAAGATGTGCAGCAGGTATTTAAGGAGGCAAGCAAACATATAACTAGAAAATCTTATATTTACAAGTGGAAGAGGTTTTTCTAAGTGGTGCCTAGCCAATGACAGAAGTCTTAAAAGGGAGTTGACCCATCTGATTTTGAAATATTTGTGTGAGCTATTTACAGGTGGTTTGCCATATGCTTCTACCAAAGAACATCTTGCTGCCATCTCTGCTTGTCTACCCATGGATCCCCCCCTTTCAACTATTTTTCTGTTTAAATTGTTATGAAATTGCTGCACTTGAGACTCCCTCAAAAGCAAAATCCTGCTCCGTAAGATCTCACCTTTGTCCTTAAAAAATTTACCTTACTTCCTTTTGAACCTGCTTCTCAAGTTTATTTATGATTCATTACTTGGAAGATTATTTTACTAATTGCTCTAACATCTGCAAGTTAAAACTCTCAGCTACAAGTTGTCATGGTCGGCCACCCTATCTGATTTTCGTCTAGGACAGGATTGTGTTGCACACTAATCCATCATTCATGCCTAAGGTTGCTTATAAATTTACCTTGAATCAAGCCATTAATCTCCAACTGTTTTATCCTAATCCAAAAAAACAACCGAGAAAAGAATCTACATAATTTGGATGTGCACAGGCAGCTCAGGTACTATCTTGACAGAGCAAAGCCTTTTAAGAATGCTGAACAGTCGTTTGCCTCCTATACAAGAGCTACAAAAGGTTAACCTCTCTCTAAGAAAACTGTTGCATGATAGTTGTTATCTGCTCTTGCTTTCTGCTTATCTCACCATGGTAAACCTCTTCCAAGGATAAGGCTCACTCATCTAGGGCATTATTCTCTTCAATTGCATATTGGAAAGGGGTGGACTCTAGAAGCATTTTAGAAGCAGCAACCTGGTCCTCTGTTCAGACTTTCACAAAGATCTACAACTGGATTCTTTTTCAAGGTCCAGAGCAGGCTTTGCTAGGGCCATTCTCTTGGAGGGTTTTGGAATTCCCAAAAACCACTCAAGGGTAGTTCCTCAGAATTGTAGTCATCATTGCATTAACGATAGTCATGACTCCATGAGCCAGACTACACATGGGGAAATACTCAGTGGTACTTGAGGAATTGTTGGACTCTGGAACTACCTATCTATAACAAACAGAGCTCCTCATTAGTACTCTTCAAGAAAAATCTTGATGATTGGGTGGGAGATAGGAAATTCACCCAGGGATCACTTCTGTGGCTCTGCTCAACAGTGGCACAGGAAAATAATTTTCTTGGGTGGCGAAAGCCAGGGTACCTTTGGCTAGGCTTATATAGGCCCTAGGGCCAATAGCCTAGTACCTACATATGAACCTATGAAAATGCTTGCAATTAGGATTATGTCAGTGTGATTTGTTTTCATTTATATAAATGTATGATTGCTTATGTCATAAGTGATGGTTTAATAAAGATGTTTCTTGTTTAAAAAGGGGCAGGAATAGAATAATTTATATAATGTTGCTTAGGTTATATGATATATAGCAATATGTGTGAAGTGTAATGTTTGTTAATTTTAACTTGTTAATGCAGTTTGATTACTTTTATAAAATGCAAATCTGTGTGTGGCACAAGTGATAATGCAATAAAGGTGTTTAACAAAAAAAAAATAAATAAATAAAAACCAGTATGCTTGGTTACTTAATCAGAACTTCTCTGATGATTTAAAAGCCAGAAATGTGAATGCACCTTTATATTCTGAACTGATGTTTGTGCCCTATGTTACATAAATTCTTAACCAGTGAAATGAGAGAGGTATATTATTGTATGGAGTATCTAGGATGTTTCACATACCCACGTTCTCCCTATACAAGGCATATTCTTTCAAGAGGCAGAACAAACAAAAATCCCAGACAAACAAAAGTCAGGGATCCAAAAGGACATGGCAGCAGGATAATTCTTGAAACAAAACAAGAGGAGTTGCTGTACAAAAATGTATCAACCCCTGCAAAGGAATGACTATGCCCCCATTGCCCTCATTGTTCCTTCCTTCTGTTCATCATTTCTCCAGGCTCTCACTCTCTCTCAACTTTGCAGCATAGCCACAAATAGTCTCAGAAAAATGGCTTCTGAGAATAATTAAAGAGGATATACTTGATAGTGGATAGAACCCCTCCCCCTTCAGTGGAATTCCACCACACCCCCAGACCAGACAGAGCTTTTCCTCCAGTGCTCCAGCACAAGGTAAAATCAGTGGCCACAGAACCAGTGCATGCAATACACACACACAAAAAAAAAAAAAAAGGATTTTACTCAAGAATCTTTTTGGTGCCAAAAAAGAAGCAGTCCTGGAGAATTGTCCTAGATTTGTCTTTTCTAAACATCTTTGTAAAAGTTAAAAAAATCCAAAATACTTACGTTATAGTTGGTCCTAACTTTATTTCCAGACCACTGTTTCATGGTGACTCTAGATCTCAAGGACACATCATATTCATATTGCTCCCAGTTTTAGGAAATTTTTCAGATTTGCTGTTTCTGACTTACATTATTAGTTTTCTTCATTACCCCTTGGGCTGTCTCTGCACCTTGAGTGGTTACAAACTTTCGGGCACCAGTTGTTGCCTATTGCAGAAACCTAGACATTCACATTTTTCTTTATTTAGATGACTTACTGATTTGTGCAGATTCTGTATCCAGGTGATTGTTGCCCTTTGACAAGGTCTTAGACCTCCTTTCCCAAGTGGACTTCAAATTGAACAACATACGTCATTCCTCACACCTTCTCATTGAATTGTTTTCCTCAGATTTTAGATAGACACAGTGAAAACAATGGTTTTACTGCCAGAAGACAAAGTTTTCACATATCAGGGCATTTTCTTGTATTTTTCTTCTATCCATGGCTTCCGCAAGAGAGTTCCTCAGAACTGTAGTCATCATTGCATTAACGATAGTCATGACCCCACTAGCCAGATTACACACGGGGAAATATTCAGTGGTACTTGAGGAATTGTTGGACTCAACATCTTGTCCCTTGGATTTCCACGTACCAGTATCGGGATGTGTGAAACAGGAATTGCAGTAATGGAGAGATCAATTGTCTTTAAATCCAGGACTCCATTTCTCCCTTCTCACCCCAGTCCTGTCTGTTCAGACGACCCTCAGATTTTGCATGGGGAGCAGTGCTCATGGGAGTTTAAATGAAAGCTTGTGGGAGTCTCAGGATACACCAAAGCACATAAACATCAAAGACATGTTGCCATTGAGTCATTCCTTAAAGGTTCTTCACCATTTATGATCTTTAGGTCCTCTTTTAGTGGTGCCTGAACAGGCAAAGGGGCACAAGATCATACCCTCTTTGATGGTTGAAGTGATGGCCTGGGAGCTGGCTGTATAGGCCTCATACATTCTGTCAGAGTGGCAGACAGACTAAGTAGATCTTGGACAAATCCTCATGAGCTGAAGATTCATATAAAGGTTTTCCAGTACTTGATCCAGATGTGAGGAGCACCTCAAGTATACCTGTCTGCCTCCTTTCAGAACAATGGAAGAAATTCTTTTCAAGACATCTTTGCAGCTTAGGTTGGAAGAAAGACACTCTATCATTCCCATGGTTGGGAATGTTCCTGTATGCATTTCTCCCTTTCCAATAAAGCCCAAGGTACTTCTCAAGATTCAGAAATAATTACCAAAGATCATTGTGGTAACCCCCTTTTGGCTCAGGCAAAGTTGGTTCTCCCTTTAAATGGAATGGGTCAATAGCAATTATTATAAGCTTCCTCACAGACTGGATCTGCTCACACAGCATCAGGGTGAATGGTATACCCCAATGTACAGCAACTGCAACTAACAACCTGGATTATTATTTTGATACCTTTTAAGCACGTGTTCCATGAAGATGTGCAGCAGGTATTTAAGGAGGCAAGCAAACATATAACTAGAAAATCTTATATTTACAAGTGGAAGAGGTTTTTCTAAGTGGTGCCTAGCCAATGACAGAAGTCTTAAAAGGGAGTTGACCCATCTGATTTTGAAATATTTGTGTGAGCTATTTACAGGTGGTTTGCCATATGCTTCTACCAAAGAACATCTTGCTGCCATCTCTACTTGTCTACCCATGGATCCCCCCCTTTCAACTATTTTTCTGTTTAAATTGTTATGAAATTGCTGCACTTGAGACTCCCTCAAAAGCAAAAATCCTGCTCTGTAAGATCTCACCTTTGTCCTTAAAAATTTACCTTACTTCCTTTTGAACCTGCTTCTCAAGTTTATTTATGATTCATTACTTGGAAGATTATTTTACTAATTGCTCTAACATCTGCAAGTTAAAACTCTCAGCTACAAGTTGTCATGGTCGGCCACCCTATCTGATTTTCGTCTAGGACAGGATTGTGTTGCACACTAATCCATCATTCATGCCTAAGGTTGCTTATAAATTTACCTTGAATCAAGCCATTAATCTCCAACTGTTTTATCCTAATCCAAAAAAACAACTGAGAAAAGAATCTACATAATTTGGATGTGCACAGGCAGCTCAGGTACTATCTTGACAGAGCAAAGCCTTTTAAGAATGCTGAACAGTCGTTTGCCTCCTATACAAGAGCTACAAAAGGTTAACCTCTCTCTAAGAAAACTGTTGCATGATAGTTGTTATCTGCTCTTGCTTTCTGCTTATCTCACCATGGTAAACCTCTTCCAAGGATAAGGCTCACTCATCTAGGGCATTATTCTCTTCAATTGCATATTGGAAAGGGGTGGACTCTAGAAGCATTTTAGAAGCAGCAACCTGGTCCTCTGTTCAGACTTTCACAAAGATCTACAACTGGATTCTTTTTCAAGGTCCAGAGCAGGCTTTGCTAGGGCCATTCTCTTGGAGCTCCTGGATCCTTAATCCTTCTACCTTCAAGGTAGGCTAAGTTTAGTGAATGTACCCAAAATGCCACTGAGGCAGTGAGAATGATGAACATAGTACAGTTGCATAAGTCCTACATACCTGTAACAGTAGATGTTTGAATTCCTCACTGCCTCAGTGGCAGCACCCCCAACCATCCTGCAGAATGTGCATAGTTAGGTGTGTTTCAAATTATTTTATTCAGTTATTGTTGAAATTTGGTTTTCATGTGGTGGTGTGATTCACTGTGAATTTACTCTTTCTAGATAATTCTGGCTTTGGGTAGTTTCCTCTCCTTTGTGGAAGTGAAAAAGCTTGAATGTTCATTTCCTGTGACAGATGAAGGCTTCCCTCTCAGGATATGCTCAGACAATAAGCTGTCACAAGCAGAGAGGGGGAATGGTGTTTGAGCTTTTGAAAGCTGGCCTGAACTGGGTTACCTTGACAGATAACTCAACTCTACTGTTACAGTTAAGTAGGATTTATGCATCTGTACTTTATATTATCACATTTCATTTTCATTAACTCATCTTTATCAAATGATGAATGACAGAGCAGACTCCTTACCTCTTTTAAACTGTACTGTATCATAGTCCTACCAAAGTTTTGGACATCATCCACTGGAAGCCGGAAACTATCACCATACTCCACTTATCAATGTGGTAGAGAAGCTGTATGCAAAATTCCTGGCAACATCTTTACAACCACTCCTACACAGTTTAATCCATCCCAGTTAATTAACCTTTGCTAAGAAAATGTTTAGCAAAGATCATGTAAGAGCATTAAATGACTAATGTAGGCTATGGAAACTAGATCAAATCCAGCAGTTTTCACAATAATAGACTTTGAAAAGGCTTCTGAATCCATTAGGTCATATTACCTGTACCATGCAATGTATCAATTTTGTCCTTCTTTCAGCTGTCTTCACAACTGTGAAACATTTATATATCTGTTCCCTGCTGACATTATTCACAGCTGTAATACTTTTCTGTTTCCTGCTTCATATTGTTACTGGATGCTTTATATTACCTCACAGAAACTTTAGCACTATTACAGAAATGTCACCTATTTCAGGACTTAACATTAGCAAAACAGAACTACCTGCAGTTAACAAAACAGCACAGGATGTGTACAGCCTCCAACACTGCCTGCCTTAATAATGATGGAGTACCCCTTTGAGGTACTTAGGCATAACACTCCACCCCTTGATTTTACAGATGTTGCATTTAAACCAGATACTTTTGTATGATCAGCTCTATATCATGGTACATACTTGGAAGAACGTATTTTTGTTCAGTTGAGTAACTACAGTCAAAGTGTTTTCCTTTCTCAGATTGTATTACATTCAAGGCATTTGCCTACAACTTCATCTGCTCTTATTTCCCATGACTTAGAGACTTATTTTTGGTTCCATTTTAATAGGTGGGAGGGAAAACAATTGTGATTTTATGTCCTCGCAAAAGTGTGTGTGTGTGTGTGTGTGTGTGTGTGTGTGGGGGGGGGGTACAAGTTTCCCAAATTTGAAAATGTAAGTCCAAAACTTCACTCTTTAGCAAACCCTCACAGAATCTGATTTGTAACCTCAATTTTGGTCTCAGTTTGAGGTTAAACTCCTATCCCATACATTCCTTTTTACAAATAACCCATAAAGCTGTAAACACATTAAGACATTCCACAAGTATACAATACATATTAAACTCACAATTTCTGTTGTTAGCTCACCCAGCACTCGAAGGTCAATGGTATGAGAATTAATTGGTCATGGTATAGATATAAGCATTCTGTACTGACCTTCTGCAAAAAATAAATATGAGATACTAACTCTGTGCTCATTCAAGTCATTAAACATTAGCTTCAGCCTGTCCAGTGCAGAGTTTTGGTGGTAATTATGACTTAAGCAAGTGTCAGTGTCTCATACTGAACTTCCCGCTAAGAAACAATTGTATGTGTGTTTCAATGGTTACAAAAGGAATAGCCACAATAGTCATCTAATCATCCTGTTAATGTGTCCATATTTAACAACAGTCATTTTCATGACAATATTACCTTGTCCCATCAGCTTTTACTGAAATACTTAAATAACTGTACTAATAAAACTTCAGATGATAAGATCGACATGATAATGTTACACCTTTGCATTCTCAGAAGCAGACATAAGATAATACATCTGTACCTCTTAATCATATGAGGAATACTGAAACCATGCACACAGTCATTGATATGGTTACATTCAAACTGTATCCTATTGCTTTAGTAGTCACAGCCACACAAACTCTGCATGCATGTTTTGGTATTGTTTGTCAGTTTTTGCAGTACTGAACCTTGCTGTCCACCTTACATACAAGGTACTACAATACCCCTTGTTTAAGTATCTTGAAATCAGAGCAACTCTGATTCATACATTGCTAGCAGGTTTACTTCACAGCATGGGGCTTGGTTAATGCAAATGGAAACCCATCTGTACAGGTATGGAAACACTGTTATCTTTTGTCAGTTCCCCAATTAAAGGGTTTTATTAATAAGCATATCAATATGTTTATTAAAAGATCACTTCAGGCTTCAGACTGAGATACTAAGGTGGGCACAAGGGAAAAAGGGGTGAGGGAAATGAATTTTCTTTACCTAATTACAGTTCTTTTTCCCGCGGTAGTGGTGCTGTGGTAGCGTTGTCGCCTCACAGCAAGACGTTGTTGCTTTCGATTCTCAGCTAGAGCGTCTTCTGTGTGGAGGCATGCATGAATGGGCGTGCCTTCATTGCAGGTTGTGCATCAGGGCTGGTAACTCGGCACGTAAAAATCCACTACCAAACATTAGCGGACCGGAGTTCCGCTGTGGTGACCCCTAACAGGGATAAGCCGAAAGAAGCGCAAGATCCCAATCTCCCAGTACACATGAGATAGTTTATTAATGAAGATTTTGGTAGTGAGTTCCTCCCTCTTAGAAGGTCAGAGAGAATAGGTAAGCAACATTGACAGGACAGTTTTTAGTTCACGCCCAAGTGGACAGAGGAATAGGGGGAGAGGGAGGAAGTGGAAGAAGAACAAAGAGAGCATGTAGAGAATTCCAGCAATTCAACATTCACAGACATTATAGTATCAACACATGGGGGAGAGTGTTAATCTATCAGAGTTTTAACATTTTAATTATACAGACTTAAACATGAGCAAGCATTTTTCTTACTTTTTAAAAAAGGGTTAAGTTTATACCCTCTGGGAAGATGGATAAAGCAGATGTTCTTATTCAGTTAAAACTTTACATATAAATATTACATAGTTGAATTTCCAAATAATATTTAAAGGTCAAGGTTCAAGGTCTCAAGGTTTTTCCAATACATCTGACATGTTAAAAGAAAAAAGTACATTTAACGCACCGCTCCACTCTATGGGGGTCTATATTAAATCAGCCAACACTTAAAATAGCGAACGCTGATTTAGCGACCCTTTAAGAGCAAAAGCTGACAATCCCAAAGACACGGAACAGAGATTTTTTTCCCAGGGAAAAAAAATCACTGAGTCGTTTTCATAACTTTGCCATTCCTCCCATATGGTTGCTACCTTTGAAAAAACTTGTAGTAATGAACTACATAATTTATTAAAATTTCAACGGAAGAAATTTTTAAATTTAACCAAGGGGAAAGAAACCTTATGAAGGAACATAGGAATGATTCTTCACTTAGGATCATGAAGCCAGATAAGGGAGGGGGGAATTGTTATAACTGACAAAATGGACTACATTGGACAAATTTTCAATCTTCTCCATGATACTGATAGGTATGAAATAGTGTCCAGGAACAAAATTAACCTAACTTACAGAAAAATAGAATTATTTTTTGATGATTCTTGGCTACAAGGGGGTGATCACATAGGATTTACACCAGTTCCTGGTCAACCAACATCCTGTCATACCGGTAACATTTGGTATACCTAAGATCCATAAGGACCCCCTATCGTTTAATAGTGGCAGCTGACAATTGACTTATCCCCTTGGTTTGTTTATAGATGTTTTAAAGAACTCCTTGAACCCAGTAGAATAGATTTTAAAGGATCCCTGTGATTTTTTTATTAAAAATTAAATACAATTACTTTAATACATCTTGCAGCTTTTCAACGGTGGATGTAGTGGTGGATTTATTTACCTCTACCCCTCACAAGGTAGGTTTAGAGTTATTCTATGTGGCTATTCTAGAGTTCTGAAATTTGGATAATACACCATTAACTTTATTATGGAAGTGATGGAACTAATTTTATACAATAATTTCATTTCTTTTGAAGGGCATTTTTTAGTGAAGTAAAAGGGGTTGCCATGGGTGCAAGTTGTGCTCCTATATACGCAAATTTAGTTATGTATAGTTGGGAAAAGACCTATTATTCAATTCTAAGTTTAAGAATGGTTGGTACACATACCTATGCTTTTTGGATTATATTTTTTATTCTATAGAAAGATCAGGGTTCATTCAAAGATTAATTTTTACTTTATACTAACAGTACTATCCCCTTTCTGAGGTTTACACATACACATTCTGAAGACCAAATTGACTACTTAGATATGACTATTTTCAAGGATATAGTCAATGGATGTTTTGGGTTGAAGATCTTTAGAAAGCCCAGAGTTTACATCAGGTACTTAAAGTACAACAGTTTCTATCCCATGTTGGCATTTGTGGTTTTGGTTGATGTTTCCGTGCATGGCTTATAAAGAACAATATTTTCAAAGGGCAACTTGTTAGGTAGCCATAATGTGCTCTGACATTATGAGTCTTGAGTCAGAAGTTAACCTTTTGACAAGCATGTCTAAGGAAAGAGGGTACCCATCTGATTAGTGATGAAGTATCAAATGGATGGGGTAACAAATATAAACTCTTGCTAGGGTCGGATGCATCAGTAAATTCATTAACTAAACAAGACAAAGTAACTAATTCTAAGGTCTTTTCCAACTCCATGGTGATCCCTTTTGATTCTTATTCAAAAGAAATTAGAGTTAGAAACTGGAATGTTTTTAGGGGAAACACTGAGATTATTTCAGTTTTGGGTGAAACCCCTATGTTTATGTTTAAGACTTGGAGGAATTTGAAGTTTTTAATGGAACATCCCAGAATTAATTTTACCAACCTTAAAAAGAGAGGCACTAGGCAATCTGTGCATGTAACCAGTGCAAGTACATTTTAGAACTGTCTAAGGTTACTTTGGGATCTCATCTTATTGATACTGTTTTGAATGATGGCAACTGTACTACTAAGGGGTTGGTTTATGTTGCCATTTGCGTTGCATGTAATGATTTTTACATGGAAAGGCAAAGAATGAAGGACAATTCTGTAAGAGAATGTACAAACCAATCCACGCAATAGGTAATGGTAACATTAACAATACCCTGAACAAGCACTCACATAGTTGCCCTTCCTATATTAGATTTCTATTTGGTATTCTTGAAATTGTACTTAAGTGCTTGGGGAGGGGGGGGGGGTTATGGGAAACTGAACTTGACAGAAGGGAATTAATCTCACAACTCAGATTAAATGCAGCATCTAAACCAGGGCTAAATTAATACACTTCAGTTACACATATTTTAAAAGTCAGGGCAGCTGATTTATAAACATTATTTTAACTTATTTTAACTAACTCTATTTAATGAAAACTTTATGTTTATTTGTATTCTATATGTTTCTTTGGATGACTAATGCAGATATATGTTTATTGTTTTTAAAAATGAACACTGCTTACAAAATACACTGAGCACAGTTTGTAAGGCAGCTTTAGAAAGTGCCTTTTTAATTCTTTTTTTCACTAAATATTTTTTTTATTATTTCAAATAAGATGTCTTAAACATTACATGAAATAAAGATAAATAACATATTTACAATTCTAAAACATTACTAACTTCAAACCATTATATAACTATTTACATTGGTGTCTATGCAAATAACATTGAAATTCTATATTATATAAAGTTAGAAACATAAGATGATATATCTTCTTCGATATTTTCAAGTATTTCCAGTACTTTCATCCAAGAGTAATAGTAAGAAGTAGATCTTTTAGTTCTGTTCTTCACTGTTAATATTTCCATGTGAGCAACTGTTGTTGTTAAAGTCTCAAATTCCTTGAACGTAGGCGAAGCCTCATTTTTCCAGTGTATAGTTATGATTTTACGTGAAATTGCCAATAGTGACCATAGGATTTTAGTGTCTTTTTTGGTACACAGTTTGGAATAGGAGAGTTGAATAAAATTAAAGACTTTGTTAATTGAAAATTATCATTATAAACAGTCTGAAAAAATAATTAATGGATTTCCAGTACATATTGAGACATATACATTCATAAAAAAACATGCTGCCAATCTGCTTTTATCTTGGTATGGCATCTCCAACATTGATCTTCAATAGAATACATTTTGGCTAACCTATGTGGTGTATAGAAACTTCTGTGTAGATATCTCCAAGTGAATAATTGCCAGTATTTTGATAATGTAGAAAATTTGGAAGATTTTAGAATATTACTTTTTTCTTCTTCAACTGGAGGATGGTTGTTTATTAAAGTATAATAATCCCAGTATGATTTTTCATGATAGTTTTTGTTTTTTTTTAACAATTTTATAGATATTAGACAAATAACCTGTACCCTGATAAGGCTGTTTTGTGATAAGAATAAGGTATTCAATGAGTTTTGGAGCTTCATGTCTAACTGAAGGTTGCATTTGTTCTATTTTATTTATAAGAAAATGCCTTAGATTTTGTAAAACAGCCAATTGTCTTTATTTATATTATAATTATAAATTATCTGTTCCTTTGTTAGAATTTTCCCTTTCTCTATAAGTTGATGCCAAAAGAGTAATGTTTCTTCTTTAAGTATATTTATTTTAGATATTTGGAATGTATCTAGAATATTTGGTGTAAAAGCTATAGGAAAATAAGAAAAATCCAAGAATTAATATTTGGTATTTTGTTTATATATGTTCTGAACACTGTAAGTGTAGAACTTACATAGTTTGATGGCAATTTATTAATATTATTCCTTTTCCCTAAAAAATAATCTTTTAACATCCATATAAGGGGTGATGGTATTACTGTTAAGTTGTCTTGTATGTAATTATAATTGATTTCTATGTAAATCTGCTCATGGGCTTGTTTCCATATAGGTGTGTATGAATTATTTAACCATAGTGTTATGTTTTTAATAACAGATGAGGTAATATATAAATCAATATCCGTAAATTAATTCCACCATCTTCCCAATCTGGCAAATGTTTATTTAAGGCTATACGGGTTTATTTGGAAACCATAGAAAATTTAAAATTAGTTTATTGTATCTTTGAATAATATATTTGGGAGGTGGCAATGAAAATTTTGTATTAAGTATAATATTTTGGGAAATATGATTATTTTAATAAGATATAATCTGTCTGCTGTTGAAAAGATATATTTATTCCAGTAACCAATTGTTTGTTCTATTTTGTCTAGTATTTTATTATAGTTAAATATTAGAGAATCTGTTAATTCATTGAGTAGATTTATTCCCAGATATAATAATTTACTTTCTGTTACTATATATTTGGAAAATCTTTTGTTTATATTATTTTTTTTTTACAATTACAGGGCATAATTTTAGTTTTGTTTTCATTAAATTTTAAGCCTGAAATATTTTGAAATTTATTCATGGAGTTAAATAGAGCATTCAAAGACTCATTTGCATCTGAGAGAGTTAATAGTATGTCATCAGCAAAGAGTTGGATTTTAAGGTTTAACATTTTATTAATACAAATGCCCTTTATGTTATTGTTTGATCTGATTTGATTTGCAAAGGGTTCTATGAGTAATGCAAATAACAATGGTGATAAAGGGCAACCTTGTTTAGTTCCCTTTTTATTGTTATAGGGCCTGATCTATATGATCCCAGTTTAACATATGCAGTAGATTTTTCATATAGTATTTGGATAAGATTATTAAAATTAGAAGGAAAGTTATATTCTTTTAAAACTAGTGAAAGAAAGTTCCAGTTAACCTAATCAAAAGCTTTATTAATATCTAATGAGATTACATTTAAATTTAGGACTTTATGTTTGCTATAATCTATTAATGTTAGTATTCTTTTAATATTATCTGAAGTATTTCTTCCTTTAATAAAACCTGTTTGATCTTTGAGAATTAAGAAAGGAAGAAAGTGTTTGATCCTATCTGCATATATAGCCATAAACATCTTGTAGTCTATATTGAGTAATGATATTGGCCTATATGAGGAACACTGTTTCTCATCTTTATCTGGTTTGATAATTGGGGATATCAATGAATATTTCCAAGAGGGTGGTATATTCAAATCTTTATTGGCTATATCATATACTTTTAATAATAAAGATATGGCTTGATTGGGTATTAATTTATACATTTCTGGTAGCATATTGTCTGGGCCAGGTGCTTTATTTGTCTTGAGCTTTTTAATTTGTGATTTTAATTCTGTCATATTGATTGGTTTGTTTATAATGTCTATTTGTTCTTGTGTTAATTTAATATGAATATTGTTTTCTAAGTATTTTTATATCCTTAGTAGGTGTATCTTGAGTATTTATGGAATTATCAATGTTAAATTGGAGTCTGAATGCTTCTAAAATATCATTTAGTTCCGTAACTCTTTTGTTAGTATTGGGAATAAATATTTCTTTTATTTGCTTAGATTTAATTATTTTTTGTTCTATTAGTTAAGTATCTCAGGTGTGCTGAATTAGTAGAGTATGAGTTTATTTTTATCTTTTCTAAGTTAATCATAATCTTATGGTGTAGCAATTCTGTATACTTCTTATTGATTTGTGTAAGTTCTTGAACTTGAGTAGCATTACCCTTTTGTATTTCCAGTTTCAATTTATCTGCTTTGTTTTGTAAGTCTAGCATATCTTTATTCCATAACTTCCTTTTATTTATGTACCAGGATAATATCTTCCCATATGTAACTGCTTTTAATGAATCCCAGACATATATTTCTGAAATATCTTCTGTGTAATTTATTTCTAGAAAGTTTTTGATTGTTTCTTCATAAAATTCTTTGAAATCTCTCAATTTTGTGATATAGGAAGGTATCCTAGTAATGGGATTTGAATAAAATGGTGTAAGCTCTATCTCAAAGACTATGGCATTATGATCAGATAAAGGACAATTTATGATTTTGACTTTGTCAGTTTTTGTTATTAGGTCATTGGCAACATATATTCTATCAATTCTAGAGTTAGTTTTATATCTATGAGAATAAAATGTGAAGATTAGTGAGTCTGGTTCTGCAAATTCATTTATATCTTTTAAATACAATGTATCTATAAATTTTGATAGTGCTTTAGAGATGGGTTGTTTTCTTCTTTTGGATTTAGAATCTGTATCTTTTTCATTCATTATATAATTGAAGTCTCCTGCCAATATCAGGCTACCCTTAGTTAAATGAATTATCTCTTCAAAATGCTGTTTAACTGTTTTTAATCCTAGTCCTGGGATCCAATATAGATTTACTAACGTATAGATTCTCTTATTTAACTCTATTGAAACTAGACAAAACATACCTGATGTATCTTGATGAGTAGTAATTATTTTAGGTGTTATAGTTGAGTTGCGAAGTAGTATAGCTACTCCTCTTTTTTTGTTTTGTATTGAGAGTTTATTAGTACTGTGTAATTATTAATATTTAAGTTGTTTATATCTCTATCTAATAAGTGTGTCTCTTGTAAAAAGACTATTTGTGGTTTATGTAAGTTTATGTACTTGAATAGGCTTCTCCTTTTATTACTATTATTTAGACCATTAACATTTATGGATAAACATTTCATTTCCTAGTTTTGAGTTTGTTTTATGTGTGAGTTTATGTAAATATTGTTTATTCTTAGTTCCATCTTGGATACAGAATTCAAAAGTTTTTCTTGTATGATTTTTGCATGTTTCTGAGTGACAGCAAAGTGATAGAATAAAAAAAAAACAAAGAACTTCCAAACTTGTAATTCTTAACCTTAAAACCATTCCCTATTGCTATGAGGTAATATACCTCTTCGTTTGGTTAGTGAATCTAACCAAACAAACTTTCTACCCTCACAAATAATATTTGGATCAGTTTCTCTTATCCTCTTAGTTTTAAATAAAGATAATTGAATAATATATTAAGATAATCTAATCAGCTAAAATATATACATATATTCTTTACTCATCTTATTGTAATTCAATAATACTTACTTCTAAGCAGGTTTCAAAAAGGTACAAATATTTAGATTAAGGTAGTATCATTTCAAAATAATTTAGGGTATTAATAAACATCATGTTAAAATCTATAACTGTATATTTCATACATCTGTTGAAAACTATTTACTGACATTACTGTATAATACAGTACCATTGTTGTGCAATTGTTTTAGACTACTCAAGTCCGAAACCAGTGTTTAAATTAATATTAATTATATTGGAATAAAAAACATGAATAGTTCTGAAACCACATCATATTTCATGTTTAACATAAACTGAAATGCGATACAATGTATAAGTATATTAATATTTCTTTAGTAGACATTAAATATGTTCCTCTGATTGCATTTTTCAGCTTTTCAATGACAATTCCCATGGCTGGAGACAACAAGATCACAATTTAGACAGCTCCCTTATCCAAGAGACCACTCATAATGTTGTTACCTGATTGAGTGTCTTGTTGCCAACACTTCCATCAACCCTCAGAGGGACCCTGCACAATGAAAACTGACACAGTACAGAGGTAAAACTGCAGCGCACTTGACCACACCCTCAAAGCAAACATCTATGTATATCACACATCAACTCCCACAGCTTAGACTGACACCCAACCAGTGAGTCTATCTGTTGACAACAAGTGCTGGAGATACAATCCTGACCTACTCAACACCAGTAATTCAATCCTATGACTGAACAAAAGTATACTGGAGAACACATCAAAACAATGGAAGCTGCCAAGATTCAAACCACCATGTACGAAAATATTACAGGCCAAAATTCCCAACCCATTTTGCAGCAAAGAGACATAACGTATTCAAACCATGGGGTAACACCTTTACCACGTCAAAAAGGTGTCCAAGAAGCTTGTTTTTCCTCCAACATCGGAGGACAGCCACGATGATCCATGCACTGCAAGAGTACCATTTTATCCTGGCAATTGCTTCACGACTGTATATAGAAACATTTAATCCAAATCATTAACTGGCACCACAACAATATTTCTCAGAAAAGCTGTTTTACAGCCAATGACCAGACAGAACGCATCATTGAGAAGATACATTTATCAAATGTCAAGTGCCCCAGCCATAATACAAGTGTCTCCTCAAATCAATCCCCAACGAATCTACTGCCCACCAAACTTGCAGACCAATACTGGCATCCTTTCATGCAGTCACATTGAAACACAAAAATACAGGTCCGCTGATCAGGAACAACCAGGCTCTCAACTGTCAGACAACACACCCGTCTGCAGAAAGGTCCAAGAATCATAGTTGCATTGTCAGGCATCCTTGTCCACACTAACAGTAACATGATATACCCGCATACACTAGTATTGTGTCATTCTTGATAATGTAAAAAGCCAGACAATATTATAAGAAGGGTGAAGCCACAGCCAGGCAACATAACAAGAAGAGCATAGCCGCAGTCACCATTCAGATGAGCAAACGGGAACAGCATGAGCCATCTAAGGATGGATAGCCCATTGAGTACCTGCCACAATGCATGCCCATAATGCATGGCAACCCAGTAACAAATTAGGGTGTGGGCTAAGCCTCTCCCTTCCACTCAAATCAGATCCAACACAATATGTGTGTAGAACACAGATGCTTCGACAAAGCCCAAAGCCACATGGGATATAAACATTGTATAATTGACACACCGGGTCAAATCCACTGTTGTTATGTTACTCATTATAGTTGCCTATACAATCATTGCTTCCACTTTCTCCATCTAGTATACCATACCGTCATCTAAATGTTTGATTTGCCAAATGCACATCCAACCTTCTTGTTGCATCCCACCTGCCCACCCGAGGGCATACCTTGGCAGCAGGACATCAGTAGTATTCTGCAGGAGCACCAGCGTGGGAAATGCAACCCTCCCCAAAACAAACCTGTCAGTTGCTTGACATTTATTAGTTTCTTTAGAGAATTTGTAAAACAGCGGTGATTTTATTTGCTGATGATTAATTTCTGCTTTTTAAACTCTGCTGTATAAAACATAGTAAGGGATAGCTAAAATGTCTGGAAATCTAAACTGATAGAAAGACAAGCAGATATATGTCCTTATCTATCAAGGTGCTAGAAGACATCAGTAGCCATAAACTGAAAGTGCTTCAAAAATAAATATCTGTGTATATTTATATGAACCTTTTATATTATTTATGTTTCCTTAGAAGGAATTTAGGTTTCTGTATCTTTAAATGTGAACCTAGCTTATTTTCTGACTAGACGTCAATTAGAAAGAGTCAGGGGATGGCGTACACAAGTAAATGCGAAAAGCAATAAGTAACTCAAGTTTCTAGTGATGTTTGTGGCTGTTAAATTGTCTCGAGAACCAAGCGGGAAAAGGTATGTGTTTTTTCTTTTTTCTTTTCCCTCCTCTTATTTGGTGACAAACTCATGTAGTGGCACACAAGCACTCTAGTTTACGGAGTAGTGTTCACAACTGTCAAACTTTGCATTTTAAACATGCTATGCCTTATTTCTCTACAAAAGAAAAGACAACAGGATATCTAAGCTAGTCACAAGCATCTTTCAACTCCGGATGTCTGGAGCCACAACACACATGACTTATAGCCTCAAAATATCACTTAAAACATATTTTTTCACTGGACTATGTCAGTATGTGCATATGGGTCAAAGGCAGAACATCTTTTAAGATTATTTAAAGTAGTCTTATGATACATCCTAACTGAAATACTTCATTTCAAAAGCAACACATTTCTGCCCAGCATTAGCGTTTATCCAAACAGGGACACTTTTAACTTATAAAAAGTAATACTATCAGGGATGTAACTGATAATAAGTTATATAGCAGCCATTACTATACCTATTAAGCAATATAACCATATACTGATTAAAATATTATAAGTTAATGAAGATTTTATAAAAAGAAGAGAACAAATAAAAACAACAAAACACAAAGAGAGAAAATAAATAAATAAATAAATAAATAAATAAACTATTTGGGAACATTATTATGCACTGATTACTCTGATTAAGAATATGAAAATAATAGATGGATAATAATGAAAAATCGAGTAATGTTTAAATTATGCTTAGTATATTGATGTGATTTGAGATAAATGTATTTACATTTATGCTAATTTTGACATTTAAAATATAATTGAAAACAGTACCTGTTTTGGTGTAACTTGAAGACAGTAAGAACTTTTCTTTTGTTGTTAGTATTATTATTTAGATTTTTACAAAATATAACATATGTAAGATTATTTGTCCTTTAGTTTTTTTTTCTTTTGCTCAACAGTTTTCCAATTATTTACTTCAGCATTTCTCTTGTGTACTTATTGTCCAGTCCATAGATTCTTCATGTGTTAGGATGTTGTTGTTGGTAAGGTATTTTATTGCTGAATCTACTGTTTCAAAGATTTTTATTCCATTTGGTAGAAAAACTTTCAGTCTTGCTGGAAATAAAAGATGGACTTTCAGTTGCTTTTTCTTCAAGGTTTTTATTGGTAGAAATTCTTTTCTTTTGAAACCACCTTTGTAGAATAATCATTGTCAAATCTTATTAATGAATCATTGTATTTGATGGGAGAATTTGCCCAAGCATTTCTTAATATAAGATCTTTATCTTGTGTAGAAAAAAGTCTCACAATTATAGATCTCGGCTTGTTCTTACCCGGAGAAGAAGCATTTCCAGAAGCTGCTAGTGATCTATGCCCGTTCTATACCATATGAAAGAGCTTCAGGTATTTTTGTTACATCTGGTATCCAGGTGGTAAGAAAGTTTATCATATTGTCCCCTTCAGATTTTTCTGGTAGACCATATATTCTAATATTATTTCTTCTTGTTCGGTTTTCCATATCATCAAGCTTTTCTAGTAAATATGTATTCTGTTGAAGTAAGAATTCAGTTTGTTGTTCTTCTATTTGGACTCTAGTGTCAATGTCACTTAATGACTGTTCAATAAGTGATATCTGTCCTTTCTGCTGTGTAAACATTTCTTGAAGCTGTTCCAGTTGTTGTGAGCACTTTTCTTTAAAAGTATCTATTTTATTGTCCATCTTGTCGATTTTTATTGTAAGTTCCTGTATATTTGTAATGAGAGACTGCAGGTCTTTTTTGAGAGAAGAGTCTTGTGCTGTATTCCTTAGATGACTCATGCTGTAAAGCTGATATTGGTGCTGATTTTCCAGTAATTAATTTGACAGGAATTATTCAAGTTCTGACAATAAAATTTTTCTTATAGATGCTCAGAGTTATTAGAAATAAGTTAGTAATAAAAATGTCTTCAAATTAAATATTATTTTGTAAAATTCCTGTCAGGAATTGTATTGAGGTAAGAGAGCTGAAATGAAGTGCAGCTATCAGTTCAGCATCCTAGCCACGCCCCCTCCCTTTTTAATTCTTAATTGTTTTGTCTACACATGACTGTTTCAATAAATTATAAAAAGGTTTTAATGATGTAACTTAACAGTTCTGATAAAGTCCTGCTGTTGAAGGGGTAAAAGCGCTAAACAGTTTTTCTCCTTTTTATGGAAATATATTTATTCAAAACTCATTACTTGGTGGTATTTTATATACTAGTCATTGGCTCATTTTCTATACTAGCTGCTGGTTCATTTTTATATTCCTGGAGGGCCTAGTTTACATTACATGAGCATTTGCTTGTTTTTAGTGTTTAAATTTGCTGCATGGCTTTCTGCAAACTTGGTTAGCCAGAGGCCATTGATATTGCATTTAACCTCTGAGAAGTAGATGTCAAAGAACCGCAGGCCCAGCAGAGAGTCCCGTGGAACTCTAGTAGTGACTGGCCTATTTGGGGAGGTGGCCTCACCAATCCTAACCTCTGGAGTCCTATCAGTGAGCCAACTAGCTATCAGGCATGTTATAGGCAGGTTTATGCCTAGTTTGTGAGTCTGGTAATGATGCCTAAGTGGGGTATTGTATCAAATGCTTTAGCCAGATCTAGATAGGCAGTATGCACAGCTTTCCCCTCATCCATTGCCCTGGGATGAATCCAGTGTCTGGAGGTCTCCTATGTCCTTGTTAATAATTTCCATGGCAATTCTTTCCATGGTTTTATAAATAAGACTAGTAAGAATGGTAGGTCTGTAGTTTCCAGGATCTGTTGAAGGTCCTCCTTTATGAAGGGCATGACCAATGTGTACCTCCATTAAAACTGCACAAAGCTTGTTTTAAGGCTATAGTTGAACAGTGACTCCAGGGGTCCTGAAAATCAATATTTTAGACTGTTCAGAAGACATCCTGGGATGTTATCATGGCCACTGAGGCTGTATTCCTGGCTTTAGTGAGCACAAGTAGTACATGCTCCCTAGTCATAGTTGGATGAGTTACACTTCAAATATTTCATTGGGGATGGTAGATATGGAGGTAAAGCTGGAACTGAATTTGTCTGGTAACAGGTTTATGGCATTGACAAGCTCAGGGAATGTGGCACCATTAACCATTTATACAGCCCATTGCTGTGTGCTACCCTTGAGGTTTCTGACACAGCTGAAGAAGGCCTTATGGTTATCCTCATATCTCTCAACACCTTAGCACAAAAAATCTGGACAAAGCCAAAAATAATGGGGGACAAAATCCCCTAAAATAGGAACACATTTAAAATATTGCTGTTATAACTTGGAAAGTTGCTAGAATAAAATGTACTGTTACTGTGCATTTTCTGAAGGATATGAAGTCTGAAACTCAAATGTCTGTCATTACTTAGTGAATTCAGCCCTCAGTGATTTGGCAAAAAATGCAAAGTTTATGAGGAACAGACCAAAAATATGAGGCAAAAATCTGGATATTTGGCAAAAACCTGTACAGATGAGAGATGTGGATATATCCTTCACTTGGGAGGCTAGCGTAACCACAAAGTTAGCTTTGTTTGGCCTTATTTACCCTCTTAGTTGCCTGTTTAGTTTGAAGAGACAGTTTTTTTATCTTTATGGGAATTAGTCTTCCTGACTCTTGCCAAGTGTTTCCTTTTATTGTATATGCTGTTTAATTTGGGATGCCATCAGGGCAGTTTATCTGGGGCTAGTTCTGGGTTTACTTATGGTAGGAACGGCATCCTCTATGCAGCCATTGATATGGTTGTACAGTGTTTCTAAGACCAATTCAGCAAAGGCTGTTTTTTTCTCAGGGTTTGGAGGGGCACTTAATTCTGACAATCATCATGTAATGAAAGCTGGGGTTATAGGGAAGATTTTGATGGGTAAGATTTATGGTTGGAGCTTACCAGGGAAGGCAATACACTGGAGCTGTGCAGTATTTTCCCATATTTGTGAGTACGAGGTCCAGTATGTTGGAGCCTTCACGTGGTGTTTTCACTATTTGTCAAGGGCGCTTGTATTTACAAAGTCCAGGACACTCTGGGCTTGTAAATGTTAGGCCACATAGGATTCACAGACTACAGAGGGGTAATTAAAGTCTCCCATGAGTAGGGTGTTAGATTGGATAGTAAGTGTCTTCAGTAGGTCCACGTATGCATTGTGAGGTTTTTGGGACATTTATTTATTTATTTATTTATTTATTTATTATTATTTATTTTATTCTTTGCTGAACAGGTTCATCCCACTCAGATCTTTTCATGGGAGACCTGTAGTGGTATTTATACTACTAGGAAATATTTGGCCAGGGTATTGTGAACTTACTCTTTTCGATAGATGCCATGGGATCTTTGACATCCACCTGAACTACCACCAACTCATGCAGATGGGGCATCAGTTTAATAACCTATAGCTGGCTAGGATATAGTACAGGATTTTGAATATGGTGGTCCGCATGTTGAGGAACTCTAGCATGTCACATAGTTTGACCAACCTAGAGGTATGCTTGTTACTAATGTATATTAAGAAACCTCCACCATTAGCCCTTGTCTGTGCAGCTACTGTTCTAAATGTTTGGAAGGCACTGAAACTTTGCACTTCTGGGGTACTCTCTGCCACTTTAAACCATGTTTTGGCAACTGCACAGATGTTTATATTCTCAAGTGTGAGGAGGGTTTGTAGGGGGTGTAATTTATTTAATTTAGTCTCCTGGCATTGAGCATTAACACCTTAAGTTTCATTTGAGCTGATTATGCTATGCCGGTAGGTTTGTCAGTTTGGCATGGCCTAAAAAAGGCACTATGGTATGGAGAAAGTTTTAGCCAGTATTCCAAAGCCAGCAGGGGAGTGGTGCAGACCATCCTTGGAAAATCAGCATGGTCTGTTATCCATATCATCTAAGCTGTCAAATATTGGATCCCCTTAGAATGACACCAGAAAAACAACCATTTGTTAAAATCAATCATCTTTTGTTCATATTGTAGCATCATCCATGGTGATGATAATATGCTGTTCAATGCTAGATTCATATCAGTCTGAGACATATAGTCTTAGAGCTCCATAATGTATCTCTTTATACAGTGTAGGAAGGTATGTCTCAGGTCATTTACTGGTACATGGACTGTAACTTTTCTAACCTGCAGACACTTCACTGCCATCACCCCAAGCTTATGCAATTTCTCTGACTTCACTGACCAGGTTTCTGTGCCATACAGAAAGACTGGTCACACCACTGTTTTGTACACCTTACTTTTCAGTTTCTTTGGAATTCTTCTATCACTCACTACCCTGACTGTCTGTGTCAGATGGGATTTGTGGTGGGGGTTGTTTTTTCTATTTCGGTTTAGCATGAGCCGTGAGGTACAAAGCCATGTTTCAGTGGCTGTTAATTCATTACATCCAAGTGATACCTCCACGGGCATTTGCAGTTAACTCCTACTGATGCCTCTAGGCGTCAAATATTGCTTGTTCATATTTGCATCAATAATTCCAAACTCATGCCATGTACAAGGTTTTAAAAGATTTCATCATAAAGCTTACACAATAGCAAACCCAACTGCATTAATATTTGACCTCTGTTTAGTGCAGGTAAATATATATTAACTGTTGTTTTTATGATATTACTTTTTATTAATATAATTTTCACATTTTTCTAAATATCTCAACAACCAAGTAACACAGACAGAACTCCTTAGCCTCATATGAATGTTCTCAGCTAGATGAATAAAATGCTGCTGACAGTATGTGTGTAACTTGAGCGGTTGCTGAGGCATTGCAAGTTGCTTACAAAATATTACAAATGTAATAGTTACTGTGTTTATCTGACTTATAAAATTTGGTTTAAGACCTAGAACCTAAATAATATTACCACTATAAAATAGTTTGTGCTGAAGAGTTTGGCATTTATACTTCTTTCATAATCCCTAGGATTCCAAGAGATGAGCATTTGTTTGAAATGTGAGGACATAATTTGATTCTGTCAAAAGGCTTGAGCTCTGCCCATTGGAAGTTACAGTACAAACTTCATGATGTCCATTGCAGTGAATGAGTTAAAGCTTCCTGATTAATTTTTTGGAGATGAGCCAGGTTGTCTGATGTGCATCTGAGTATGGAGTCATCTGCCTGTTATATTAGCGAGGCCTGTTATGTAGATGTGTGGAGTATGTTGGTAGAAATGCTAAAGAGGAGGGGACCAAGTAAAGAACCTTGTGGGATACCAGTGGTGACTGTAAGGTATGGAGAGGGTGGAGTATCATATCTGTTGGTCAAGCAACTTCTGAACAATGGAAGGGTTTGCTGAGATAGACCTAGTGTGGAGATTTGTAGTAGAAGTTTGGTGTGCAAAATTTATAGAAGGCTTTAGACAAGTCTAGAAATAAGAAGACTAGCCAGCCATTGTCTCTAGCTTTACTGACAATATCTATAAAGGTCAGAAGTGCAGTGTTAGTTCTATGGGAGGGACAGAAGCCATGTTGCGTCGGAGATTGGAGTACTTCTTGTAGGAGATAGTTTAGCGACTGTTTTTATATGCATTTTTCAAATATTTTGGAGAAGAGGGATAAGATTACCATAGGCCAAAAGTTAGTGATGTCTGTTGAATTTCCTCCTTTATGTTGAAAGATATGTGTGATTGTTTTCTTCCACGGATGGAACATGAACTTTCTGGACCGACCTATTTATAAGGACTGAGAAAGGATTGGTAATGCTATTGGCTGTTGTTTTGAGGTATTCACTTGGAAGGTCATTAGTTGAATTACAGCATGGTCTGAGTTTGTTTAAGAGTAGTTCATACAGGATGTGGGACAGGCTTGAAGGTAAAAGCTGATGTGGTGATATATAGGTGTTGGAAAGGGCTGGAATTAGATGTTGGAGTATCCCTGGTTAAGGACGCTATATTATATAAGAAATAAGAGTTAAATGCTTGATTTATTGGGAGAGGGGTTAAGACTGAATTTTTGGCTGAGATGTAAGATTTCTTTGATGGCTGAGCAGATCTTTTAAGGTTGTGTTTACTATTATTCAAAATGTTATAATATAGTTTTGTCTCCATTTATTTACTTTTTACTATGGTTACGAGGTATCTTGAAGTTTTTGAGATATTGTGGCATTTTATTTTTGCCATTCTTTCCATGCCTTCTCCTCTTTCCTGTATTAACATTCTTCTTCTTTCTTTTTTGGATAGCCAGATATCATTATTTGTTTTTAGCCTCTTCCTTCTAGGAGGTGCAAGACAATTTAGGATATCCAGGAAAGTTGAATTCATTTGCAGCATTATCTGAAGGGAGAGCTTTTAGGATGTTCCAGTTGATAGATGATAGGGTAGTAATGAATATTATTATGAATGATGGCTGATGACTATTCTCTTTATCTTTCTGGCTTTGCCTTGCAACCTGATAATCTATTTGTACCAACTGCTGAGTCAGTTTTCTGAAGCTGAGAGAGTGTTTCTGAGGCCTTCTTCTTTGCTATTATGTCTGACCTCTTATCGTCTTTGTTAAACAGACAGTATTCCTTCTTAGCCTGGTCCATGTTTTCTCCCACTTTTTCTTGTTCTCCTTTCTTTGGCAACTTCCTGAACTCTTACACACCCACCACCACCATCATTTCTTATTTAGCTTGTATATATACCTGACTTGTACACGTGTCTATTCTGTAGGCTTCACATATACTATTTTGAGATGCAGTCATTCTTCTTTGGCTCTTTCTATTTCCTATTCTTCCTGAGGTGCTAGGGTCTGAGTTTTTCCTTGAATTTCTGTGCTTTCACTCCTCCCCATTTCCATTTTATGACCCTGGTCTCTGTTGACCTTAGAGCTTTCTCTGATCACAGCTTGCAGCTGATTGTAGTATGTTGGGAGCAGCAGTTTCACTGTGGATGACTTTACAATTGTTGATTTTACCACAATGCCCTTTCCTTAGTAGGATAAAGTCTCCATCACTTGCGTGTGACCTTGTGATGGCCTCTCTTGGTGAACTGTGTGTTAGCTGCATTTAAGCCATTTTCCAGACAGAAGTCTTAAATGACCTCTCCATTATTCTTGTTGTGCCATCCATGAGGACCCAGGCAGTCCTCATATACTGTTCTGTCTGTCTCAATATGAATATTCAGATCTCTAAAAATCAGGATATGCTCATTTTCACTTGCTTTATTTGATCAGTTCTGTAACTGCTGCCTGAATGCACTATTTTCCTCAGCATCACAATGATGCTGCAGGACACAGGTTGAGAATATGAATACTGTTCTATCTTTACACCGGAGAATAATATGGACAAATCTGTCACTAATTCTAATGATATCCCTAACTGCCTTCGGAAGTCTTTCTCTTCAGCACAATTTCTGCATCATTTCTATTTTGTTCTCCTCCCTGAATATTAGACTCTAGATCCCAAGCCAAGTGACTTTGAGAGACTACCCTTCCTTATCTCCTGGATACATGGGCTTTCTCAGTTTCTACTTATCCATAAGTCATCCACTTTCAAACTACATTATGTCATCAGCAGGTTGATTGGCTCTATGTCCAGCTTTCCCTTAGCTGAGCTATCCTAAGTAAACCAGGCAGGCTAACTGGACACCTGAATGGAGAGACATTCTGCAAAAATCTGGACAGTTGAGAGGCATGTATGTAAGTTTTAAAGAATTGGTGACAGGTGGGATAATATAAACTAATGCATTATCCTAATCTGCACCAGTCTTGCCAACAGCAGAATATTAACAACCTGTACTACACAGCTGAATGTTATTAAGTACAGAATATATGTTACCCTGACATGAAGCAACGTATCAGCTCAGTGCACATATCAGCACATCCACAGTTTAATGGGAAGGTGAGCCATTGCAGAATTCAGAATAAACAAATCATTCTAAACTACAACTATCATCACAGAAATATAACACATCTGAAGAAGGATGCCAAAAAAAAATATAGGACCCAAGGGAAATAAGCCCATGACTTCCCCCTGAATATTGTCATAGCAGTGCATTAGCAAGTCAAGTCACTGCAGCAGTTAGATTTAAATGGGCTCATAAAACACACACACACACACACACACACACACACACACACACACACACACACACACATGAAAATGTAACACACATGCAGACTGCAAATCAAAAATATGTAAAATAACATTCAGTTCCAAGCAAATGTGAAATTCCCAACCAGTGCTTGGACACAGTAAGAGTAATCGCCTGAAGACAATGATCCATTGAAGAAATCTGATGTATACAGAAAGACATAAATGCTTTTTCTCTAATTAAGAATCACATAGTTCAACCCTATAAGGCTCATACCCACTAAAAAGGTTACAGAAAGGTGTCTAACATGGACACTATAGTTTAAAGATACCTACGTAAAATCAGAACTACACAATTGCAATTACTGTTAAACGCTAGGTATGCTGCTGTAGGCTGTTGCAATGTTGTATGTAGGAAACAGTTTAAGACAAACGCTCATGGAGTTTGTGACACAGTATCACTGTTGTAATTGTTTTTAATGCAATCCTGTTTAAGAACAAACCATAGAGTTATGGGTTTTTGCTCCAATAATGTCACCAGTGAAGTTAATTTTTGAAAAGTCATACATGACAATATACTAGTATTTTACACAAATCTAGCTGCCTGAAGCTACCTACATTAATATTTTGCATTGTCTGCTCCATTTTTTTCTTTTAGTAAGCCCTGCACCTAAAAGGACACTAGCTATCCCAGCTAAACCTCTCCCTCGATGGGCTGAACTACATAAAAGATGACCAGGCTCCCTACAGCATATGTGGGTGACCAGAACAGCTGAATCTCCCAGTTGCACCAGACTATGAATGTACGGCTTTCTAACAATATGTTTTTTTTTAATGTATAAATAGTCCTTTCACTCTAAGAGACTTCACTGCAGAGTGCCTCCGTATACTTCACTCTCTCTTGTTAGGTCTAACTTTTACCTACTTAACCACTGTGTTTCCCTTATACCATATACTTACCTAGCTACCTCTCTTGTAACTGTTTTTAGCCCAGTACCTGTACTGCTCCCCCCTCTTGACCCACACTGCAAATATCTCTCCCTACCCCTCCAATTGCTGCATATTCCTTCTGCAGTATATACCCATATATTCTTTGCTCCACCTATAGAACTGCAAACCTAAGCTTACAGACAATTATAGTAGGACTTTTAGCCCAGATAAAAATGAAACTTTCAAAGTGCATGTGAGGCTTTAATGTCTTTCACACCTGCAGTGCTGCTTTAACTTTTTGGAGATTCTTTTTTTGCTGCTATCTGTCTGCTGCTTGTCTGTTTTCAAGCCCAGGCTCTGCCCCACTCCATTCGCCCTCCATTTCACTCCGGGCTCACTTCACTCCCCTACCCTACCCCTATTTCCACCCACCCCATCCTCATTACATTTATCTCTAGCCATAACCCCACCCTCTCTCATCTTCATCCAATCAACCCCTTCCACCATTGACAAACTGAAAGTCCCACCCTATCAACCACACCCACATAACTCCTCAATCATCATGGCCCCTCCATTCCACACTTACCATCACTTATTTAGTATCATTCCCTGCATACTTCACATCTTCACATTAATCCTACTAATACAAACCACATCCATATATGCAACCATATACCCCCACCAACCATTTGCAGCACACAAACTCTTACCACACAACTTAACAAACTTAGTTACTGAAAATATCTCCCTCTCTACTAGCAACTAATATCATTACCTCAGACAGATTAAAACTACTACTGCCTACCCCCAAATTTAAATATTGTCTAGTACTACATTATAAGCCCACCCCAGATAAACAGAAATCTGACACCATATTTTATCTACTCCACACATTAACACAATGTGTAGATATCCACCCAAATCCAGGACCAATCAATACTCATACATCCACTACCAGCCAAGCTAACCAAATGTTTCCCCACACTCATACATCTACCACTAGGCTAGCTACTTTCAGATCTCAACACACACTTCACCTAATGATAATAAATATTCACAGCATCTGCAATAAAACTACTGAGTTCCATGCCCAGTTATCTGCCCACACCCCAAACATTATTGCAGTAACAGAAACATGGCTAAACCACACATTGCTGACACTGAAATTCTCTCTCCAGGATATAATATAACCCCTTCAGACAGACTTCATAAAAAGGGTGGCAGTGTAGCATTTATCTATCAAAACTCACTACAAATAACCTATGAAAAATCTATCCCCACTTTTGATAATCTTGAGCTACTGCTCACATCCATTCACATAAACAGGAACAAACAAATATTCATAGCAGTAATTTATATTCCCCCAGGCCACAATATTCATTTACTTGAAAATGTTTTATCTTGTCTAAACCAGAATATATGGCACGAAACTATAATTCTAGGAAACACCAATATTAATTGGTTAAACTTAGACTCCCCCTCTCTAGTAAACAGCATAAAAGTTTGCAGTTTTACCCAACTCATCACTACTCCCATTCATGGTCTAGCAACAGACTCTGAATCAACCCTAGACTGGATACTTGTAACCCATCCCCAAAACTACTCCAACTCAGGAATCCTACCAAGCATATTAATGACCACCTTTCAGCATATACCTATAGGACTCACCCTCATGCAATCGAAATGCACTCATATAAAACCTCCAGGAACCTTGCCCGCTTTGACCAGGGTAAATTTATAAGTATCTTAAACTCCCAAAACTGGAACCCACTAAAAATACTTCCCTTAGATGAAGCCATTGACTATTTCAACAAACTCTTTTTAAATACTTTCAATAGCCTAGCTCCTATGCGTACTAAACAGACCAAAACTAACCATGCCCTCTGGTTAACAAAACTAACCAAACTATGTTTCTTAGAAACAAAGCATGGAAAATATGGCTGAGAGACAGAACACAACAAAATGAACTCCACTACAAACAACTCTGCAATAAATCAAAAAAGCTAGTAATACAAGATAAAAAAGATTATTTCTCTGCTAAACTATCCACCACATTTAACAATCCCCAAAAAATTGTGGTAGTCTGTCTCCTCTCTATTTAACCCAGGCACCACCCAAAACCCATCCCCTGCACCAGAAAAAAGCCTGAAAGAAATCTCCCAAGATTTTAATACCCACTTCATCACTACCATCCAAAAGCTACTCAAAGACTGCCCATCCAGCTCAAACATACACTTCCCACCTCCAACAGAACACACCCCCTCCCCTGCAGATTACTCCACTACACAACCAGACAACTCCTTCACTATTCAACCTGTACCCACCTCTCTGACCTTGAAATTCCTAAAACAGCTCAAACCTTGCTCACTGTCTGCAGATAATCTTCCCCCAGAATATCTGCAAATAGCAGCTAGCTCAATAGCATATCCAGTTACCATTTTCATAAATCTCTGATTCTCTGAATCTTACATTCCTCTCCTATGGAAAAAATGCATCATTACCCTACTACACAAAGGGGGAAACTCCCATGATCTTTCTAACTACCGCCCTGTCTCTATACTGCCCCCTCTATCTAAAATCTTGGAAAAATGTGTTCACTCACAACTACTTAAACACCTCTTAAATAATGCTCTTTTATCCCCTAAACAACATGGTTTCTGGCCAGGGCACAGCACCATTACTGCCCTATTATCTTTCACAGACTCTGTCAACAAAGCCTTGGATGCAGGCCACCCAACCTCAGTAATCTTACTAGACCTATCTAAGGCTTTCAACACAGTGTCACATACTAAGCTAGTAAACCAACTATCAACACTAGGTTGCTCCCCAAAATCCCTCAGCTGGTTTACCTTTTACCTACAGAACAGGGAACAATCAGTAAAATGGTTAAATGCACAATCCCATTGCCAATCTAACAATATAGGAGTTTCACAAGGATCTATTTTAGGTTCACTACTGTTCAATATCTTCATCAATGACCTGCACAACCCCCCCTAATCCAAAATATCATCCAATAAGCTGATGATTCAAAACTGATATCAACCTCTAGAGATCTCTCAGACCTCCTCACAGTTACACAACAGACCTTTACTTCTATCGAATCATGGCTTATTGATGCACATCTTATGTAAGCCCCCCCAAAAAACCTAAACTTTTACTTTTTTCAACAAAACCACCCAACATTGACTTCAAAATCCTGGCTAAAGATGGCACATAAGTTGAACTAGTGAAAACAGCCAAATTACTAGGTATAACAATAGATGATAAACTCACATACGAACCACACATCCTAACTGCAATAAAGAAAACCCATTTCAAACTAGGTAAACTATATCACCACAAACTCTACCTTGATAAATATACCAAAATAAAACTAGCCAGTATCCTACTCACCCCCTCCCTTTTATATGGTAGTGCCATTTTTAATAATTTGCACACAACCCTTTATAATAAATTACAATCCTGTTACAACAAAATAGCCAAATTCACCTCCGTGAAAGCACACCATTCTCATCACTGCCATGCCATCACCGAGCTAAGAAGGCCAGAGTTTTCCCACCATCTACAATACACCCAACTAACCTTAGCCCACAAACTAATTTCTAAACCAAATGACTGCCCTGCCCTTAACTCAATCCTACAAACATACACCCCTACTAGAGCACTAAGATCTTTCTGTAAACTGATGCTTACTGTAACTAAACCCAACAAAAGAGCAGGAAAATGTCTGTTCTCCCATACCATAGCTAGACTATGGAATAACATTCCATCTGAAATAACCCAAATTGACCACCCAAAAACTTAAAAAGTAGCCCTAAAAACATATTATCTAGACACTCCATCCTGCACCTGCCTCAAAAGCAAACCACCTTAAACAGTATATTTCCCCAAATACTAAAATGAGGAAACCTTTGCAAAACCCAGTCTTCACATTTACTAGTGTATTCTTACTATACAGGATACTAGAATCTCACCAAAGTAATGTTGTAACATTACTACCAATTGTAAAATTCTTTCTAGTTTCAGATTAATGAAATGCTACAAAAAAAAAATTGTAAACTGTAGTATGTTTTTTTTTCTCCCTGTTATATTGTTAAATTGTATTTTAAATATTGTCTTTCTTTATATTTGCTTGTGGAGCTTTTCTCCCCAGGCCTCTACTGAAAATAGGTCTCTGATACAGTGGACTTTCCCGGTCAACAAAAGTTAATAAATAAAATAAATAAATAAATATAATAGCAGCATTTTATTTCATATACAAAGAGGGGATTAACTCACTTATGCAACTTATTAGTAGGTGCTAAATATTTTCTGTCATTTTTTGCCTGAGAACATGAATTGCCATTTCTCTTTTGTCATATATGGCCATCTACATTGTTCTTGGCCAATGCAACACAACACTGGAGCACCGAAACATTATTTGGAATTATATGCACTTTCTTGGCATGTGTATGTATGTCCAGTTTTCTACCCAACGTTTTAGCTCAAAAGTAGCAAAAGTATCCAGAAATAAATTATGTTACAAAGTACCAAACACCCTTGCCTAATTTACACATAGATGATAGTAATGCTTAGTGTCAGGGTAATTGAACACATGGTAGCAAGTAAAACTAAGCACACATGAATGGAAGTGAACCCCTGCCTATGGCACTGATATTCTGTACACTGGGGAAGAAGCACTTATAGAAAAGGTAAGTGAAAAATATATTAAGAGGAATGTGGCACATGATAGCAAGACAGCAAAATAACATCTAAAAGGGTTCAGACCCCTGCCTCTGGTAATGATACTAGGAATAATGGAGCATTAGCAAGGCATTCCATAGAAGCATTCATAGAAATGGTTACTGATAAATACCTTTCAGGGGAATGGAACGCATGGTAGCAAAATAAAATTACACCTAAAAGGGTTCAGACCCCTGCCTCTGGTAATGATACTAGGAATAATGGAGCATTAGCAAGACATTCCATAGAAACATTCATAGAAATGGTTACTGATAAATACCTTTCAGGGGAATGGAACGCATGGTAGCAAAATAAAATGACACCTAAATGGCTTTAAACCCCTGCTTTAGTTAAGTTGTGCAGCTTTGCCAAAGCAACAGCTCCTCTTATAAGAGAGACTTGTTCCTGCAGGCAGTAAACAGTGGAAAGCCAAACTTCATGCAGTGTTAAGTTTCATATACAGATGGCACTTTTTTGCTATTACAGGGATCTGGATTTAAATTCTGCCTAGTTTTTGGTTTTCTAATACCATGATGGGAATGGACCCCATTCCTATGTCAAAGTAAAATTAAAGTTCATGAAATTATTATTGTTTCAATCTTTAGTGTAAGCCAAAAGTGTTCTTTGCAGCACCAGCAATGTGTCCAGAACTGACTGCTTCAGCAATAACTGCAAAGTTACTTATACTGGTAGCATACAAATATAAACTCTTTTTATAAGATCCATTGCTCCTACTACTATTGGAACTGTCTGGATATCCTTCTTCCACATTGCCCTCATTTCTGCCTGCAAATCCTGGTATTTTATGACTTTGTGGCTCTCTGTACATAGGACACTGTAATCACTGGATGTAGCAATTTCAATGATTAATGCTGTTTTTTTCTTCTTTTCATGAACTACTGTATCTGGTTTTCTCACATCTATTTTTGAACTGTTGGTAATGACTGATCTCATGTGACATCAACTTCATCATTTTCTATAATGCTTTGTAGCTCATGTTTCCAATGTTTCTCAGCTACTCCAATGTTGTAATGTATGCATAATCCCTAATACAACAGGCTTGCCATGTTACTATGCCTTTAAGTATACAAACCCTCTGACATTTGTGTATCACACCCAACAACAAGATGTGTGAGTGTTTCCAATTCTGTTTTACAAAACCTGCATTTGTCTATTTCTCCAACATGGTCAATGGACTTTGTAAACCAATGTATACACAGTCCACTATCTTTGGCTGCCAATATTAACCTTTCATCTTTTGGTTTAAATTCACCTCTCCTTAACCATTTCTGCGTCAGATCCTGATTGACATGAGTTTGTTCCAGAAGTTCTTTGTATTTGCAAATATATTTATACCTTTTCCACATTTCTTGCCTTCTCGTCTTCTTCTTCACCATATAGTCTTTATTTTGTCTTTCTTTTTTTTTTCTTCTTTTTTGGCACATTCAGTTGCTGCCTGATTTTTATCTTTTTCTGGTTTCATTTCCATTCCTGCTTGACACTGATATGCTTCTGCTAAACTAAGCAGGGAAGTCATCTTAGGCTTGCTCTCCTCTTGTTTTGAAACTTCCACTATGTTTGGATCTTGTGAGGTCAGCAGAAATGTATGCAGTCCTATGACTGCAGATCTCTACAAGTAATCGATTTTGAGGAGCCCTATACCTCCCTCAGAATGAGGAATATATAATCTTGGTATACATTTATTTTATACATCATTTGATAAGCATGAAGCATTTTTCTTGTTTTCCTGTTCAACTGATGCAACACCTTTGGAGCCAGTCAATCACTCCAAACTGTAAGTTAGAACAGGAAGAGTGGATTGGTTTATAGCTTGGACTTTGTTCCTAGATGTCACGGCTGTTTTCAGTATTAACTTTAGTCTTCTAAAATATTCCTTCCTAAGTTTTGTTCTATTTGTTCATTTTTATTGTCAATACTTCATCAATTCCCAAATATGTGTACACTCCCTCCTGCTCTAGTTACTTTATGTCACATTATTGTCCCAGACCGATATTTTCTTAGTGCTACAGTTTTCCTGCATTAAATGCTGTTTTTCACAGTTATCAAAACCAAGCAACTTCCTTATATAATCCGAGAAAGGTTTGATCACTTTCAGTTGTGCTTTCAGTACCTCATCTGATGAACTATACAGGTTTAAATCATCCACAAAAGAAGATGAGAAGTCTTTATATTTTGTTGTTTTCTGGGAGGCAAATCATAACCATGACTTAATCTGTTAAGTAAACAGCTTAATGGGTTAAGGGCAAGACAAAAGAGCAGCAGTGACAAAGAGTAATCCTGGAATATCTCCCCTTGAATTTTTATCCCTGAGATAATTATTCGTCCTTTATCATACCTTAGCTACAGAGAGGTTTGCCATTGTTTCATGGTCACTGTAATGTAATAATTGTAGGATGTATCTTATACATTTGTAAGCACTGCTTTATACATAAATGTGGAATGCTATCAAATGCTTTATTGTAGTCTGTCCATGCCATACTTAGATTCTTCCACTTTTTTACAATTCTCCAATATGACTTTATTTAACAACAAATGATCCTTTGTTTCATATGACTTTCTTTTATAACCCTTTTGTTCTACTGCTATGATTGAGTTTTCTTCTAAATAATTATAAACTCTATTGTCATCAATTCCAGTATATAGTCTATATATTGTTGAAGGACATGTTATTAGTCTATAGGTTTTAGGATAGCTTGTAGGTTCTTTGTATTAATTTTAACCTGATGCTACAAACTTCACCTTTTATACTTTCAAACTCATTCAGTTCAACTTCATCCTACACACATTACATCTCTTCTTTCTTCTCCAGTATTACTGGGTCCTCCTCAATCCATGGTCATTATGTAATCTAACCTTTACAACTGTCATCTCTACAATAAACTCTGATTCACTTATTTCAACCAAGCTAACCTTCTTACTGTAACAAACACCCTCTGCTCCATAAATTTTTACTCACTTACCATCTCTAACATAAAATTCTTTCTTTGCGTAATAATCTTCTACAATATTCTTCGTCAACCTTCATTTTAATTCTTATCTTTCCCTAATTTAATACGCATATTTAATATTGGAGAACTGCTTTGTGTACTCCTTTACACAGATATTGCAGGACACACCTTCACCTCTGTTTTCTATAATACTGCCTGAATAATAAAATTGACTCTATCTCATGAACTTTTTTTTACCAAATAGTATGAATTACGTGGTAGTATACCTGTCCATACTACTATTTTTAAACATTCATATTTTTATTATTAGTAGTAGTAATAGTATTAATTGGCATATTGTGGTTAATAGCCAAGATGTTTATTGGGATCATAGTAAAAACTATATTTTTTACAAAAAAATGGACATTAATTTCAAAGGTTTATTTGAAAACAACCCAGTAATTAAATATAAAATAAAATAAATAAATAAATAAAACAATAACTATTGACTGGCAATAAGAAAACTGATATTATTCCATGTTAAATGTGTATACATTGTAGGTGTATGGGAAATAGCCCTTATATCTATTATTCTGTGAATGACATCACCTGGCAGTCGTTTTGTGTGTACTGCAAGGAACATGTTTATACTTAGCTGCTTATCTTGTAATGCATTTATTTTACTTAGGGATGACCAAAAGAATAATAGACAAAATAGTATAAAACTCATTTAAGCAATAAATAAAAATAATGTTAAAGTGTTATACAGGCATACTATAGCATTTCCCAACTTGAAAAGGTTTTATTTTATGTAGTAGACCAGGTCTGCACGGATAACAGAGCTGTTGATTTAGTGAGTGTTTTAGATAAGGAGTACAAACCCAGAATCATATAGACCCCTAAGTCTACTTTCATGTTGTGGAAAAATAATGGAGAAGGTAATATTGGAGTTATTGTCAGAACTGGATAGATTGGGACTTGAAACTATATATCAGCATGCATGTGTTGAAAATAGATCTGTCACCACCTCTAACATAATGTTCTATAACAATATAATAGCAGCTATGAAAAAGTGTACTGTGTTGTAATTTATATAGATTTAACTTCAACATTTTACAAGGTCATGCACAAAACACTGATCAATAAATTAGTACAACTAGGTATTTATGTATTCTTCATAAGATGGATAGCTGCATGGCTTACAAATAGGACATGGCAGGTATCATACACCAACTGGATAGGTGAAATCCTTGGTTACAGTCGGGGTGTCCCTCAGGGCTCTGTCCTAGGCCCTTACTTGTTTAGATTGTATCTTTCAGACCTTACTTTTTCATCTATATGCTGATTACCTAAAATTAGGAAAAGTAGTGTTACAGATAACGAATGTCTGCAAAATAACTTGACTAAAATGACCATTTGGGCACAGGAGAATAATATGTTGGTAAATACATCAAAAACTAAGCATATGAGATTTGGGAGACATAAACTGAAAGGTGAATATTTAACACAGCACACAGTGATTGAAACTGTAGGCACATTTAAGGACCTGGGTATATTAGATTCAGCTATGAGTTTTTGTAATCATATCAACCAATTGGTTAATGGTAGTTATAGAACTATAGGCTGCATAAAAAGTCTAGGAAATCAAATATAATGAACTCATTGTTTGTTAGTTACATTAGACCCAAACTTGAGTATGGAATAACAGTATGGAAACCCTATAGGAAAACAAGCATGAGTAAACTGGAAAGAGTGCAGCAGAAATATACCAAGGACATCCATG